>NC_052472.1:20182079-20308302 GCF_009730915.1 Dioscorea cayenensis subsp. rotundata
CAGTGAGTTTGGCAATTAAGAAATTGCTTTATTAAGAAAATTTAGTCTTGATGAAAATCATTGTCAAGTATGCCCAAAAAGACGTTTTTGATCACTGGTTGTTGAGTCAGCATCACATGCATTTAGATAGAAAAGCTCTGTTAACCATGATTAAGAAAACTTAATGACCATTAATCATCATTATAAATATTCATAATACACAATGTTGGATATATTTGTTCGATTATTATTAAAATAACTAAACCTATGGATCTAATAAAAATTATTAATTTTAATGAAATCTCTTCATGTGGAGAGAGCACCAACGTGCAGAACAATGCTCTTTTTAATTTTTACTTACTTTATCATGAAAGGAGCATCAATTTCATCGTAAGTTAGACCATTAAGATAAGTGGAATTTCTTGGACAAGAATGTTTTTTTTAAATATATCAATGGTTTTTGGGTCAATTGGTACTGGGTCTCGAATCTTATGTTTAAAAGACGAGACACGTGGGTCGGCATTGAGCTTTATTTTTCGCTTTCGGGTACCATCTTAAATGGAGAGTAAGCACTTATGGTCTATGTGTCGTGTCATTGGTTAATAAAAATAGTAAAAAATGTTAAGTTTTAGCCTTTTCCATATTTGATAAATAAAAGGGAAAATAAAATAATACAAAAACAAACAATAAATGTAGGAGGATCATTATTTTCAGTTATCAATGCTTCAATATTATTTTAAGTTGATAATAAAATTATAAGTTTTTTTTATTTAACATACTTTTATTTGAATAAATTTTTTTGGTCATTGACCCACAGAATAGTAGCTGGCAGACAAAAAATGTCGGGAGCTCAAGTGTCTTATAAAAAAACCGATTTTAATAAACATTTAAATTAAAACTGTTTACTTAAATAACCAGCTGATCTATTTTTACTTTGCTTAGAAGGCAATAAGTATCAAAACCCAGGGACGTACACGTGTCAGGAGTAAGACTCAACACCGACCCACACGTGCTCTTATCATCTAGAGAGGATTACACCACTTCGGTCTTTTTCGAAACGAAATCGCCTTTTTATCACACGGTCTTATGTTGTTGTTTGAATTAATGTTTTATTTTCAATAATTAAAAAAATACTTTATCATTTGATTTTCTATGTACGAGTAAAATTTAAGCGGATATATATATATGGTATAAGGGTGCGTTATATAAGAGAGTATATATATGATGCTCAACCATTGGATAGCCACCAGGCGACAATCAAGAGAGACCATGAGTCTGCCCCTCCCCGATAGTACCGTCTCTATTGTTCATTCTGGGATTTTGCGTATTATTCTCAACATTGTAACATTCGTTCCAGCAATGCTCCCTGTACTGCTATTCATAAAAAGGCGTTGTCATCTATTATCTAAATATATAGTGGCAGGTGACAAGTTAAAATACAAAACCAAGTCACAAATAATATCATAGTTTTATCCATTTTAGCATAAATTAACTAAAACAAAATTTGTCGATGCGAGATACTGGACTTATATGTGTGACACATTTGTAGAACACATGTAGTGCCAAAATGAAGATAACAATCTTTATTTTGAAAAATTCTCCCTAATAATGTGAAAGATAAGTACTTGCTTAGCTTAAGTCTTAATTATCATGATTTAATGTGTATATATCTGTTTAAAAATTTCTATATCATTTATCAAAAATAAAAATTCTATATCTTCATTAACTAGCTAGTTAATCTGATTGTAGGATCATCAAGCCAGTATGTGGTTGATGCAATGTGGGACCAAGACTTGCACAAGCAAAACTTCAACAGGTTTGTTATTCATATTCATATAGCTACATATATATATACACACACACACAAATTTATGTATAATTTCATCATCAAAATATGAAATATAATATTAACATCTAGTTTTGAATTACTTTTGCTTTGTTTCTGAAATATATAATCAAGCCTAATTTTTTTAAGTAAAATAAAGAAAAACATTTTTAAAAAACAAAACTATAAAATTCACATATTACATATACAAATTTGTTCACTTAATTTATTTCAGGAAAAAATGAGAAAGTTTGGTGGAATGAGAAAATCACATCTCAAGCTCCCATCATCACAATGGAAAGCTTTTAACTCAACTCAGAATAACAGTAATGGAGAAGGACACCACACATGACCTTCCAATTGGTGAAGCAATGTAACACTTCCCAAATCATCCACTCTAATATATATTTTTAATTTTATAGTGATTTATATGAGTATATACGTGCATTAAAAATTTTTAATTCTATGCTTATAAAACACATGATTATTTTGAATATAGAGTTCATTTGAGGGCCATCTTGAGAGAAGGAGAAAAGAAAGGTCACATGGAACTCAAGCCAGCTCCATACAATGTTGTTCTTAAAGATGGTTCATATGAGGGAGAACTCAAACTTGGCTTCAAGTTCATCTCAAATGTAAGTAAAAACAACTGGTTTTTTTATTATTTTAAAAAATTACTAATAAAGGGATTTTAAAGTCTTATTTTATTTTTCATATTTGTGTAGGTAGATGCAGAATTTTTAGATGATGAGAAGAATTTCGACGAGGTTAAAAAGCAATCGCGGTCTATTTATTGTACCATTTTGAATATAGCTTTACGGCATATTAGATGGCCAAGATTTTTTAATTTTAGAAAAGAATCAAAAAATAAACATAAGTAGAAATTTTATCTATAAACTATATTAATTTTAATATATGTTGTCAATGTTAATGTTATGGAATAAAGGAAAATATGCAATGAGTTGAGCTTTAAACAATTTCCAATAGTTTTGCAATTATATATCTCAATACTTAATAGGATCACTCCATTCATTTGTAAGAATGGTAATATAATAATTTGCCAAATTTGTAATCTCAACCTCTAATCCAACTACAGCACAGTTCAGTAAATAAATATTTATTAATTTAAAGGGAGTTTTTATATTTTACATAATTGAGTGGAAGCAATAAATTTCGAAAAAAATTAACATATTGGATGCTATTATGTTAATCAATTTTGCTTAGAATATTAATGTAAAGACATCTATTACAAATTGTTTTTGGAACATCAAAATTGGATCAGAAATAAGAATAGTTTTTGAGAATATTGGTTAATAAAGGGCATCCATAAAATTTTAAAAAATTATTTCTAATTTATAGTATAGACATGCAATGGATATTGAATGGCTTTTGAACTATTATAATGAAAATGGTACTATCATGGAATCACATGCCGATTGATGACAATCAAGATCAAAATCCAAATGATAATTGTATTTTACTAAATGTTTCTCTGAAAGAGGTTTTTCTACTAATATGTATATAGTTGTTTGTAGCATAAGAAAAATATACGAAATGTAGTGTATATAAATCATCAAGGATGAGATTAAATTTAGTTTATAGACAAAAAATAAACTAATAACTTTATATGCCTAGTTTTAAAAAAGAGTAAAGTTTAAAAATAGAAGTAGTATTAAAAAAACAACATTATGAATTTTGTATGATATTTTTTTCAATGTATTTAATGAATTACTAATTTATATTTCGTTGGTCTCAAAGAGTTTTAAAAAATATATATTATCTTATGCATATATTTAGTAAAAATAATAAATTAGTTTGCTATCCCGAATTGAAACCCAAAAAAAATCAAAATTATTAATTTATTAAATATTCATTTATTAAGGTTTTAGAGTAAGAGTTATAGACATAAATGCAATAATTCACTGAATATTATATTATTGATCTTAAATGGCACAGATAAAAAATTTCTACTTCCATTATTATAACCTCTCTCCTCATCGCCACAATTTAATTTAAAATGTTTTTAAAAATTTGTCCTAAAATTATATATATTTATATATTGTATTTTTTGCACTTTTATTGATCACAATAATCATTTAAGTTGTTAGCATTTGTCACACACATCGTGAGGGTCACTTACGTTTTAGATTCGACATGACTTCCGTATTTGATTATCTTCAAATCTATGATGATTTTTTCACCATATTATTAGTGACAAATAAGATTTTTGCATTGAAAATAAAATATTAAATATCTTAATTTTTAAAAATATTTTTCGTTCATTAAAAACTTCTTCTTCTTCTATAATATTTTTGCTCGAAATTTTATTTAAAAATATTATTGAAATATTTTTTGGAAAATTTTACATTGCAAATTCATTGAAAACTCTTAATTCATGAACAATATTTTTCACACCAGCCTTATGAATATGGCAAAATCAGAAAATAAAAAAAAAATAGAAAAACAATATACAAAACAACCATTAAAGAACACAGACACAATTTATATTCTATCCGTAACAGAAAATTATAAATTTTCATATCAACAATCTAAAAAAATCATTTCAATTTATATTCTATTGTTAGTAACCATTGTTTGTGGTTGTGATAATATATTAAACTTTAATTAGAGGACGATTATATTAATTAAACGTAAAAAATCAACATATACCCCTTTTCCTTCATTTGAAGTCGAACTCAAGTGTTTGAGAGACCACTTTTATCCACATAATTTATGGTAGTTAGGAGCAAAACATCAAGCTCTTAATAAGTTGTTCATATATCACATCAGTTAACTTTTTTTCCCTCCAAATTTTTATATCATATTATTTAAATCTAATCCATATTTTTCAATTTTTAAAATCTACAAATTAGCATCTGAGGAAATGCATAAAATCATAAGAAATATATGGCCTAAGATAAATTAGAAAACAAGGAGAAATATCTAGAAAATAATTATAATGGTAATAGCATTTTTTTTTTCTATAGTTTATGCTATTGGTTATTTATTTAGAGCGTATTGCACAAATTAAATATACTATGTCAAAGTATATATAAATGCAGCAATTTTTCTATAATTTAAGTTCGGCTTGACAGTGAATGGTTTGGCTCAGGCTTGAAACTAACATCAGTGGTACTTTAAAAGTGCAATTCATTCATTGTTCACTGAGATTTGATACTATTGAGTATTGTTTATGCATTGTGCATAAGTTCCAGTATTAGTTTTCAGTGCGAAGATCATATTCTCCACTCCTCTAAAGTTGCATAACAAGAGATTTCCCATGCATTATAGCTTTTGATATATTATTTTGGACGCAAGTAACATATTCTCATTGACATGCGTATTAACCAATCACACGTAATAAATTTTGAAAAGATCATTTAGTCACTGTAAAGGGTACACCTTGTTTATTTTTTGGCACCCTCAATGGGAGGACTTGTATTTGTAAAAACACTTTAAAAAAGGGAGAGTTTGAGACAAAATTTAATTTTACCATGTGCAATAAATGTGATCTAACCAATTTATTCATGATTCGAAAGTAATGGATAAAATGGAAGCATGGCTCATGCGAATTAATTAGTCTTTCTTATATATATATATATATATATATATAAAATATTAATTTAGTTCATTTTTCAATTTATAATTAATTAATTTTATTATACTCCAAAAAAAAGCCACCACTTTTCAACAAAAGCAGGCCAAATAACAAGTCGAAATTAATTAATCATCAATCATCTCCATATAATTGGATAACTAAGCATATATCACTTTCTTGTAGTGGCTGAAGAATCCAACAACTTGCATGCATCTCTCCCATCAAAACAAAACACTAATCTTCACATTTCCTAAAAAAAAACAAAATTAAATCCAAATAAACTAAATTTAAAAAATAATAAATATAAAATATAAAAATTTTAAAAATAAATAAATAAATATGCCGGCGCGTGGTCTTTTTCATCAGCAATGGCAACAACAACAATAATAATTCATAACCAAGGACTTGGGCCCCACCACCAACAACCATCATTCACACTCCCATCACTCATCTTCTTTAAGATTCGTGCTCTCTTCTAATCTCAGCCCTTCATTTCCTCACTCTCACTAGCTATAAAAACCCACTCCAAAAACAAATCACCCAAATCGAAATCCTTCTTCTTTTCTTCTTCTCTTCTTCTCGAGAGAATGGGAGCATGGGCGCTGATGGCGATGGCGATGGTGATGATGGGATCTTGGAGAGAGATCGGAGCAGAGAAGAAGAAGGTAGAGGGAGAGAGGCTACTGGTGGCCATGACACTGGTTCCAGATGCTGCATCCAAAGGAGCAGGTATCCATGTCCTTTTTCTTTTCTTTTTTTTAATTTGTTTGATTTCCTTGAATTTTTCTTTTTTTGTGGTGTTTTTGATTTGATTTTATTTGATTTATTGTTTGATTTATGAATGAATGATTCATTGGATGGGATTTGGTAGTGTGCTTGGATGGGAGTGCTGCTGCTTATCATCTTCACAGAGGGTTTGGCAATGGTGTTCACAATTGGTTGCTCCAGTTTGAGGTTTGTGATTTAGAATTTTTTTTTTATTTTTTATTTTTTTGATAAAATGGACAAAATTAAGAAAAATTCAATTGTGATTTAGGTTTGTCTTTGAGTGTTTTTTATTTTTGAGAAATTTTTATTATTGTGATTTAATTTTAAATTATGAGAATTGAGATCAAGTTCAAAATGTTATATATGAATATTTTGTTTTGGATGAAAATGGAATATTTTTAAAGAAGATGGATGAAAATAGAAATCAAAATATGTAAATAAAAAAATAGATTTCACTTTTAATGTGACATTTAAGCTTCAGTTTTATTTTATTTTATTTTTGATAATTTTGCATTTTGATTTAATTCATATTTTAACTGTTAGGACGTGAGAATAGTTGGGTTTAGAGCAAGGTGAGTTTTGAAGAGATTAATTGGGATAAAAAAAATAAGATAAAATAAATTTAAATTATTGTAAATTTATTTTTTATGTACATATATAATAAATGATCCAATTAAGCATTTCCCATCATTCTAACGTGGGAATGTTGGAGGGTGTTTTTCTCCGTGAAGGAGACTAACTAACCTAAACCCGATTGCGTGGCATCGTTTTATTTGTGGCTGGACGGCAAAAAAGCAAACAGTAAGCACGTACTCCTCTTTCTTGTTATTTTGAAGTAAAGACTGTGTTCCATTCATACAATCATACAAAAGCATTTTTATCCTTTGTATAGAGAAATATGTTGTACAAACTGTAGCTAATCAAACGGTAATCATTCATGTTCATGATTAAGTGATTTTGAGCCTCTCATATTATAATTTATATTTTAGATTCCTTGTGAAAATTCTGTATGAGAACCGGTCAATCCAATGTAACTAATGTGATTCTGCATTCGTCTGTCTTTCATTTTGTAACTTATCGACTTTATCCGAAAAATATATATATTGTAAATTCAATGGTTTTAATGCAATTTTGCTGGGAAATTAATATGAACCGTTGATACTGTGTGGGATGGTTAATGTAGGGTGGAGGATGGTGCAACGATGTGGAGTCATGTTTCGAGAGATCAAAAAAAGTAGGAGAGGGTCCACAAGGTTGATGAACAAGTACGAAGTTTTTTTCTGGAATACTTAGCAATGACCCCAACATGAACCCAGGTATCTTTTTCATGGGTTCCATTTGTGGTCCTTTTTATCTCAATTTCTTTTTCAGAAGAAAAAGAAGGTTTTTAAAAGAAAAACAGAATGAGCCCTTTATTATTTGGAGAAATTTTTTGACCAAGAAAAACATTATTAGGGCCATTAGGTAGGCCATGTGAGTCTTTTGCTTTTTAACTTAAAATGAAAAATTTTTGGAAAGTAGTTTTGCATCCTCATTTTAGAAAATGATTTTAGAAGAAAGCATGGCTTATGTTCTATTTTTAAAGAAAAACCAAAAAAACTCGTGTCCATATTTTTTTATTATGTCAGAAATAAATTGCTCTATACTTCAAAACTTTGTGTCAAATTGTTAATTTGATATATTAGAGATCTTATATATTATAGTGTAAACCAAATAGATTTTTTACTTCAATAAATCTTATGCTAATTAGTGTCAGTTTAAATTAATATATTCAAACTATTGTTGATTAGGATTATAAATTATATTTAGTAACTAAAATATTTATATATTTTTCATCTAAGTTTAAACAGTTTATGCATATTTATAAGTTATGCATGATATAAAAATGATATATATATATATTTATATATATATTAGTAACTAAAATGGGATATAAAAATATATCATATTATGTTTTTTAAAAGTTATTTAATTATTTAATTATCATAGTAATGCATAAAACATACATTGATTCAATATTTTATAACAAACTCATATGCATATGAAAAATAATATATACAGATTTATTGGAAGGTTGTACATTACATATTATTCTTATGTGGATGAAAACAATTATGCATTATTATAGGGTTACATATGCAAATCTCCCCGACACACGTTGAGTGGATTAGATCTAGCATCAAGCATCCAAACTTTGACTGAATGTTTTTGGTCTTGGATTAAAATATTGGGAATGAAGAATGCATATATATATATATATATAATGCATGTGGACTTTTTGCACCGGCCTTTTTCTTCTTTTTCTTTTGTTATTTTGTTTCCTTCTCCCTTTCTCTCTCTGGTGGCCTTGTAGTTTCTAGCATATTGGTGTCATTTTGTTCTTTACTTTTTTAATCTGTTCTTGTCATATTAGCTGTTCTACTGTGCTTTTATTTTTAATAAACTATGATTCATCTATTTTTTATTAAATAAATACATTTTAGATTTTCATATGTCTAATGTCCATGGATATAAATTTCTGAAGTTTCTTAAGCTTTCTGTGGAACTTCAGGAATTGATTAAAATTTAATCTATAATAATTGGAGGTTAGATGAAATAATGTGTCACATTGAAACCAGATGTATTACGCCAGCGATATATCTTCCTAAATAAACCACAAATCAGTTGCATGTGTGCTACTGGGTTGGCCTAAAGACATCTTTGTCTGAAAACCACTAGTGCATGTGTGGAGATTTTCTAATAATAATTGAACTTTAGATTTAGAGTTTGTCTTTGTGTTTAATAAATATTAATGATGGATTGAGATTAAGGTTGCACTAATGATAATTGATTTTGAATAGATTTCTACAATTGGAACAGAGTGAAGCTTAGGTACTGTGATGGAGGATCCTTTGGTGGTGATTCAGAATATAATGCTGTCAGTATCTGTATTTAAACTCATTTTCATTTATACACGTTTAATTAACCTGAGACCATTATTTCTAATACTTTGAATGAAATACTTTTGACTCATCTAACAGACACTTACCCCACTTTACTTCCGAGGAAAAAGAATTTGGGATGCTATAATTCAGGATTTGCTTCCAAAAGGACTCATCTTTGCACAAAGGTACACTATGTTTACATCCAAAATTGATGTAAATCATTTACCAAATTCTCCAGATCAAATTCGAATTTTTCAAATTCACATAACTTCAATTATATGTGACTTAAATCTGAATGATTTATAATGACTTCCAACCAAACACATCCATCATTTTTAGACAGTGGAATTAATTGTAGTGCCTAATAGTTCAATATCAGTTATTTTGAAAATTTTGAATTTGAATATACAAATATGTGTTGTTCTTTACCATTAAATATCAGTATTAGTAGTTTGTTGGCAACATTTGACATGTATGTTACTTCAGGCATTACTCTCAGGATGTTCAGCAGGGGGACTTGCAACATTCATTCATTGTGATGAATTTGCCGAACTTTTTCCACAGAATACAACAGTGAAATGTCTCAGTGATGCAGGATTTTTCCTTGATGTGTAATCACAATTCCAATCCCAGTCACACCCTTCATCAGACACAATTTGGTATACTTAAATTGGTCCTAATGAGGGTTCTCTGCTATTTTTCATCAGGACAGACATATCTGGGAACAATACCATAAGACCTTTTTTCCACAGCTTAGAAACTCTGCAGGTTGTTACCATTTCAATCTCTAATTTCCATTCATTCATTGAATTCTGGATTCCATGATCATCATATTGAGTCGATAATTTGCAGGGAGTACTGAAGAATTTGAATCAAGATTGTTTGAGTTCTCATTTGTATCCTTATAAGGTTTGATCTCTTTCAGTTGATCATGTCTCAGAAACTTCAACTTCTAAGCTGACTCCATTCATCTGCAGTGTTTCTTTCCACAACATGCATTACCATATATCAGAACACCATACTTTATCTTAAACACAGGCTATGATGTATTCCAAGTGAGTAATTAGCTTCAACATATCCACAACTGGTGGTTTCCATGATGATTTCTAATCTTCAATTGCTTAATTCAATTTTCATTTTGTCAAACAGTTCCATCACATATTTGTTCCACCTTCAGTGGATCCACATGGGGTTTGGAACCGTTGCAAATTAAACCCTGCAGCATGTTCTTCGATTCAGTTATTGATCCTTCAAGGTATTTTTGAATCCTTTTCTTAACCGACTACTTCAATTGCTACAACTTCTTCACTTTTACAGGATTCAGATTGAAAATGCTCGATGCGCTGCACTTGTTCACCAATTCAAGCAATGGTGGCATGTACATAAACTCCTGTTTTGCTCATTGCCAGAGTGAATTACAAACTACTTGGTTCGCGCCTGATTCACCGAAACTACAAAATACGGTACTCAAAAGCATATTTTTCTTCAAATTTACTCCGAATAATAAAAGGAATGTCTTCTACTCAACTGAAAAAATAAAAATGCATCCAGACAATTGCAGAGGCCGTAGGAGATTGGTATTTCGAAAGAAGGATATTTAAGGAAGTTGATTGTCCATATCCTTGTGATTCCACTTGTCAAAACAGCATACCATTAATTGAGGTATGTATCAAAACCTACTCGTTTGAATGATCACTGAAATGTTCTTGAAAATTTTTATAGTTGACTTCCTAGTATTGTCGAGTTTCAGGAAGGTCAATGACTTGAAAGAAAAACCGGATTCGAAGGACTCTGATAAGGAGATTATCAGTTTCACAGAGCAGAGGAAATACATACATTCTTTTTACTATAGGAATTTACTGCATTGCTCTCTTCAAAGTAAGTTATTGTTCTAATTATATAGAATTACCAACATTCTTTGGTAAAGACTCATTTATCATCAGAAACTTTGGCAAAAACAAGGCTCTTACAAAAAGATGTAAGAGAGGAGAAATTCTCAATGCCAAGCTAACATAGTTTAAAGCAAATGTATGTTGTAAATTCAGATTATATGATATTGTTATGCTTCCATTTAGTTAATTCAACAGTGACATTAGATTTAATTGCAATTAATTATTGATATGTAATAGTAGTCTACTCTTTGTGACAATGTATGCAGTATTCTCTTGAGTCTCCTGTTTTCCATTGTGAACAATTAAAAGTGTGTCTCAACTCATTAACCCTCAAGTTTCAAGTGTTAAATAAAAACAAAAATAAAGGTAAGATAAAGTTCAGGGTTCTTTTTGGCTTAAATTTTATAACTTAGTTTTGTAGCTTCAGTCAGCAAGTCCTAACCCATGATTATTATCTTAAGAATCAGGCATTCTTGAATGCATTAACAAAAGGTTTAATTTCTAAGACAAGAAACACAATCATAAATGACTAATTCATAAAAAGATTTGTCCCATTGCCTATCTTAATAAGCACTGATATAAACATGCTTAGATGATTCTTACAAGGCAGAGATCAAAAGAACATAACAAGGATTCCATAAGCCAAAACATTGAGGCCATAACTATCTTGCAATGGTTACATCTAATATATATATATATATATATAGATGTATATATTTTGGTAACATACTCACTTATTAAGCACAAGGATTTTCAACTAACATGTCATCTCCAGAGTTCAAGCATTTTAAAAATGCAGACTCCAGAAAGGCATTTGTAAATTTACTTAGTTTTTGTTATACATCACATTCAAGTACAAGATTCTCAATATATCCAGATTTCAGAGAAGAGCATCTAATGCTCTAAAAATAACTTGCATAATCAGCTCTATCAATTACCAACTTAAGACTTACATCAAATCAAAGAATGAATCATACAAACGAGAAATCTTACCAAAATAGATCATCAAATGCTACTGATGAAGACGCGATCGGAGATGCATCTTCTTCCTCCATATCTAGTTCTTCAGACCTGAAATCTTAAAAATCAATGTCAACAAGGTTCTTCAAGTCCACACCAAAGAGCTCATCAAGCCTTCTCAGAACAAGATCTGCTGCAGCACAAAATTCATACACTGGTTGCTTACTGTTGCGTGTGAGGAAGTGTGGAACGAGTGTGGCAATTTGTCGGATACTTGGTGTGTACTATTTACAAACACCCAGTAATAGCATAATAAGTAGACAAAGCAAAGATGATATACAAGCATTCACACAAGAACAAAATAAGATGTACCAAATTTAGCATAATTCAGCTAAAAATAAGTTTATATCTACAAGAAGGCGATGCTTCATTATATCATAGAGAACAACAAAAGTATAAAAAATAGACATAAAGCTACTACATGAACATTATCAAACTCACCTTAAAAACAAAGATTTTACTTTGTTTTAATGAAATCAAATAACAACAAAAAACTCTCCTCTAAACCTTCTCCACTCTTTCCAATCTCTGCATACAAAACAACTCACCCTCTCTATTTCTCATATAATCTCTCATCCTCATTACACAATATTTAACAAACATAATTTTATATAAACAATAGAGTAATATGAACTGTTGTATTAAAAAAAAATATAAAAAAACGAGCTTCATTTTAACAATCATATCACATCTCAAAGATATTAAGTCAATATTTACCGGCCCCAGCCACATATTTCATCCGAGTATCACGTGCGGCCTCCACATGCAAATTTGAACTCCAAACATAATGCAATGTATGCATGCCCTTGATTATACTCTACTTATCATATTTATCGAATAAATAAATAAATAAATAAATAATTTAAAATAATTCCAGCCAGCCATCTATCCGTGCACAGTCCACCTTATGACTTGGATATCATATTACTCTATATATTGTTTGTATCCATTGCCAAGATCTCGTTTATTTCCTCACAATCCTTTTTTTTAATTTTTTATAATTTCTTATTATTTAATTCCATTCATATCACGTGACAATCACATGGACACAGCTTCCATCTCTCCCACAAACTACCCATAAATCTCGCCCGGTGTGTTCATTGACCATTTACCGACGCAATGGGAACCTTCGACGCCGGTAAGCTCACCGCCTTCTCTTTCTCCAAAAACTCAAACCCTAATTTTAACCCTAATCTCTCTTCTCAGGCTCCTCCTTCCTCGCCGACAAGGCCGCACCGATCTTCGTCGCCGGCCACCAAGGCCTCGTCGGCTCCGCCATCACCCGCCGCCTCCACGCTCTCGGCTTCACCAACCTTCTCCTCGCTCCCCACTCCACCCTCGATCTCACCCGCCAGGCCGATGTCGAGGCCTTCTTCTCCGTCCACCGTCCCCATTTCGTCTTCCTCGCTGCCGCCAAGGTCGGCGGCATTCTCGCCAACTCCACCTACCCCGCCGATTTCATCGCTGTTAATCTTCTCATCCAGACCAATGTCATCCTCTCCGCCCACAAATTTGGTACCAAGAAGCTCCTTTTCCTCGGATCCTCCTGCATCTACCCCAAGTTCGCACCGCAACCCATCCCTGAATCCGCGCTGCTCACCGCCCCTCTTGAGCCGACGAATGAATGGTACGCTGTTGCTAAGATCGCCGGGATCAAGACTTGCCAAGCTTTTCGATTGCAGCATGGATTTGATGCTATCTCTGCAATGCCAACCAATTTGTATGGTCCTCGAGATAACTTCCATCCTGATAATTCCCATGTTTTGCCTGCTCTGATAAGGAGATTCCATGAGGCCAAGGTTGTTCAGGCGAAGGAGGTGGTGGTTTGGGGGTCGGGGTCACCGTTGAGGGAGTTCCTTCATGTTGATGATCTCGCCGATGCGGTGGTGTTCTTGATGGAGAATTATTCAGGATTGGAGCATGTCAATGTGGGGAGTGGAAAGGAGGTGAGCATTAAAGAGTTGGCAGAGATGGTGAAGGAGGTGGTGGGGTTTGAAGGGGAGCTTGTTTGGGATAGAAGCAAGCCCGATGGGACTCCGAGGAAGCTGATGGATAGCTCGAAGCTGGCCGGGATGGGTTGGGAGCCAAAGATCAGTCTTCGGGAAGGGCTCGAGGAAACTTACATGTGGTATGTGGAGAATATGGTAAAGCAGCAACCTTGAGGAGATTTCAGCTGCTGGTAATTTGCTTTCTCTCTGTTCTCTCATTGCTTCCTTGCTGTTTGTTTTTGTTGTATCATTTTGTGAAAATTTATCAAAGTTGTTATTTTTAGAGGCGTAGTGTTGCTCATTGTTAATCTGTTTGATGTTGTTTATAGAGTAATTTCTTGTTCAAAGATATATATGATTAGTTGAAGTGTTCCATGGAAATGGTGTTAATCTTTTTGTGTTTCTATCTGTGAAATCTAAATGAATTGGATTTGATTTAGATGCATCCCTGAGAGAGATTAGATTAGTGCATTCTTTGAGCTTATGGCATTTGTGATAACTTGAAATTTATTTCTTTTTTGATTAATGGGATTGCCAATTCTTTGTAATTTCTTGTTCAAAGATTTATATGATTAGTTTAAGTGTTCCATGAAAATGGTGTTGATCTTTCTGTGTTACTATTTGTGAAGTCTAAATGAATTAGATTTGATTTGGATGCATCCTTGAGCGAGATTAGATTAGTGTACTCCTCGAGCTTATGGCATTTGTGATAACTTGAAAATTATAACTTTTTTGGTTAAAGGCATTGGCAGTTCTTGATTGGAAATTAGTATCCAAAGGAGTTATTTTTAATTGTCTAGTTCTTGATTACTACTTTTGCTTTGTGATTTCTTGAATGTTCTATGCAATTTTTTGTTGACTGAACAAAGCCATTTGTGTTATTGTTCTTTGAAAACCAGATCATTCTTGAGACATTGACCATTGATTTCAAGTTGGAAATATTGAATGATTGTTGAAAATCTTCCTGCTGTTTTTTACAATTTCATTATATGACAACTTAGTGTGCATTGTTGATATTCTATTGGTCTTGGATCTTCTCTTTCAGGAGTTATATCAAACATTTTTTAGTGCATTTCAATTTTTTTCTCATCGGCCATTTTTTTTGTTTCATATCTTACACGTCTTAAATCTTTTAAAGCTTCATCATAATCATTTTAAAGCATGACTCATTTATTTGATTCTTGTTCAGGAAAAGATAATGAAATTTTAGAAGCTTACTTGCAACTACTATATGGAGAATGTGATGGGGCAGCATATTGAACAGATCTCAAATGGTGGTAATTTGCATTGCCATTAATTATTCTCTCATTGCTTCAACGCCGTTGGTTTTTGTTGTACAATTTTTCAGAATTGATTGTGTCTGTCATTTCTAAAGGCATTTGCCATTGTTAAACTATTTGATATTATTTATAGAATAATGGTTGGTTGAAAGATTTATATGATTTGTGATATCTAGAGGCATTTGCCATTGTTAACCTGTAATTGTTTGCAGAAACCTACAACATTTGGTATCATCTTATCGCTTCAATTTTTTCAAAAATTTTGATGGCAGACAAATTCCAGAACAAATTTATATATATATTCACATTTGTTCAGTGCATTGTTTGCAGAAATAGGTAACATTTCGTATCATTTCACTTTTTCTATGTGTTATTATCTGTATTCAATAATAATACATAGTTTCCAATATTCATCGAAATCAGATCAATGAGCTTCGCACCAACAAACCTTGCAATTGCGGCGTCATGATATGTATTGTATGAGGCCAAATGAGCTTTCAACAAAACTGAGATCAGGGTCTAAGGGTGATCTTGTTTGGATTGGATTTTGAAAAATCCACTAGTGTTTTTTTTATAAGTTAAACACTTTCGTGGGGCTTCAAAAACGTCATGTTTATGATCGACTTTTTAAAAAGCAGTGTACCGAAAAACAGCTTTTAAAAAAACTAATACTAAACTAATACTAAATCGTAAAAATACTAGTGATTCTGAGAAGCACTTTTTTTCATAAGCACTTCAACTAAACTAAAAAAAAATATTTTTTTGATAAGTCAATCCAAACAAAGTCTAAAATCCTCAGCTTTATCTGAAAATCCAGCATGACCAAGCAACCAAATTATATCATAATGGATTTTAACAAGATTCAACATCTTGTAATCTAAAACAAGCCTTGAGAACAATAGGCAGAGTGGCCATTGTTTGTCAGCTGAATATCCTAAGACTCCATTTGCTAGGTCTCTCTTTTATATGTATGACTTTTTTTCATTCTACCTAGAGATTTATAAGTAATATAACTTGCTTGGTTTGTCCCATTGAAGTTATTATTATTATATCTAGTCCTGATTCTGACCTTAAAATTAAGAAAACAAAAAAAATTATGGGGTTATAATCTAGTGGAACCATAGGAGTAGCAGGTCAAGCTCCTCAGCATTTCTATAAAAATACTTTTTAAACAATATAAGATTTCTAACGATTTTCGATTTTTCTATATTTAATTTCACGTGAAAATACAATATTCGACATATAGTGCGCTGTAGATGGTAAGTGCTTGAGTGGCTAGTTTGGCCATGCCATGCTCTTTTCGATCCCCTGCAAGCTCATCCTCACATACAAGATCTACATTTTTATTTTTAATTTAAAATTACTATTATTTCAAAAATTTTAATAAAATAAATCTATATACATAAATTTTGCATCACATTTTATTTTTAAATTTAAAAATTACTATTATTTCAAAAATTTTAATAAAATAAATCTTATATACAAATTTTAAGTAATTTAGCTTTAATCGATCACGTAGACCCAAACATATATACATATATATTATAACGTACCATATGCCAGAGTTTAGAACAACAAAAGCTTTTTATAAACAAATGCTTGCTTGTTCAGTAAATGTAGGACGATCAATTTTACCATATTTAAAAAATACAAACTGGACGTATTCTTTATTCAGTCAATTATCGAAAAATCTCATATATTTTCTATCTAGAATAACAAAATTTTTAAATTATACTTTTATATTTTAATATGTGTATTCAAATTTTGTTATATATTAGTACATTATTTTTATTTAAAATAATTATTTTGTTAGTATTATTTTTACTTTTTATTTTTATTTTGCCTTTGTACGCTTCAAAAATTTCACCATTAAGTCCTGGTTCCGTCCCTGGACTTATAATCATTGTTTTATCTAAACATACAAGATGATATAAGACAAGTTAAAAGAGACAATTCCATTCATTAGTTGAACCAAATAATTACGAATAATATTTAAGTTTGATCTACCCTGTGAGATTTGCATGTTGTGATATGTGAGTTCGTTTGGGGATAAACTAAGTAAAAATTTGTTTTATCCGGCAAAATTGTGAATGATCAAAGTGAACAAAACAATCTCTATTTTGAAAAATTCTGGTGAATAATAAAAATAAATAAATATCACTTCGATTTAAATCTTTGTGGACAAATTACAGATTCAAATCCTTCATCTCTGAATAGTTGGGAGGGAAATCAAATTCAAAATAGAAATGGCTTTGATTTAAAAAAATAGAAATGGTTTTGATTTAACTATTTGAAGTATCATGATTTTTATGTGTATATTTCTATTTATAATTTTTCTATATCTTCCTTTACTGTTAATTAATTTTGTTAATTTTGATCATAGGATCATCAACCCAGTATATGGTCATACAATGTGGAAATAAGACTTCCACAAACAAAACTCTAATAGGTTTGTCATTACAAATACATTAAATTTATGTATAATAATTATCTGACGAAATGTTAACAACATGTTTTAAATTTCTTTCCACGTTTTTTGAAAATTTTGGTTACATGTAAATAGCTGTAATATAAAAAGATATTAATTTACCTGTAAATAGCTGTAATGTAAATAATTTTATATGTAAGTGATTATTTGGTTTACTGTAAAAATTCCACTTACATGTAAATGGACTTACATCTCACCCACTTTTACAGTATTTCAACTTACAACAAATTGTTGTAAGTTAAAATGTAGTAAATAAATGATATCCTCTCACCATCATATTTAATTATAAAAATATTTAATAAAATAAATTATTTTTAAATTTAATTATAAAAATATTTTTAAGTAATAAAATTAAAGAAATATTAAATATTTTTAAAACAATAAATATTTTCAATATTTTTTATTGAAAATATTATATTGTTTTAAAAAATAAGTATAAAAATATTTTTAAGTAATAAAATTAAATAATAATTAAATAATTAAATAGTTTAATACTTATATGATTAAATATTTTTATGGTAAAAATATTTTTTAATTGAAAATATTATATTGTTTTTAAAAATTAATTATAAAAATATTTGTAAGTAATAAAATTAAATAAATATCATAGTTTTTATAATTAAATAAATATTATATTTTTATAATTTAGTATTTATATAATTAAATATTTTATCATAAATTTTTATAAAATTAATAAAATTAATTATAATTTTTTTCCAAGTAATAAAATTTAAGAAATGTTAAATATTTTTAAAATTATTAAATTAATTAATTAATTTTATTTAAATTAATTTTAGTGAAGAATATTAAATAATAATAATAATAATAATAATAATAAGTAATATAGATAATCTCATCAACTTACTTACATGATAACTATCTCTTTAAACTGACATCAAACCAAACAAATAAAAAATAAATGCATCATTCCTACCTACAGCATACCAAACAATAATGATATAAGTAGAAATACAATATTTTTACTTACACTGTAATTTCACTTGCATGTAATTTCACTTACATGTAATTTCATTTACAGACAACCAAACAAGCCTGGAGGATATTCCAAACTCAACTTCAATGGTCCTCCAAAACCATCAATAAGAAATAAATGGCATAAATATAAAGTAAAAGAAAATAACTATTAATGTTAATAGCTTTCTAGTAAAATTTTTTTCTATATATTTTGCTATTAGTTATTTATTTATAATATATTCCCACAAAAATCCCATTACCAGAAGTTGATCTAGGACCTATGACACTATTCTTCAAAATTACTCTGAATAATAAAAGAAATGTATTCTACTTGGCTGAGACAATTGCAGAGCCTATAGGAGATTGGTATAGATGTAAATCAAAACCTAATTGTTAGAATGATTACCAAAATGCACTTTGATTTCCTTATGTCGTTCAGTTTCTGGAAGGTCAATGACTGAAAGAAAAACCAGAGTTGAAGGACTCAGACAAAGAGATTGTTGGTTTTACAGAGTAAAGGAAAGACATACATTCTTCTTACTACAGGATTTTTACTGCATTGCTCTTCAAGGCTAGTTATTGTTCTAATTATATAGAATTACCAACATTCTTTGGTGAAGTTTAAGTTGTAAAAGAGGAGGAATTCTCAATACCAAGCTAACATAGTTTACAGTGAATGTATGTTGTAAATTCAGATTGAATGAAAATGTTATGCTTCCATTTGATTAATTAAACAGTGACATTAAATTTAATTGCAATTAATCATTGATATGTAATTGTTTTTCTAATCTTTGTAGCAATATATGCAGTATTCTCTTAAGTCTCCTGTCTTTTGTTGGCAATAAACAAACAGATGCATGCCACTCTTTTCCATTGTGAACAATAAAAGTGTCTCAACTCAGTAACCCACAAGGTTCAAGTGTTAAATAAAACAAAGGTAAGATAAAGTTCAGGTGTTCGTTTGGCGTAAATTTTATAACTACTCTTTGTAGCATCAGTCAGCAAGTCAGAATACATGATTATTATCTCAAAAATCAGGCATTCTTCAATGTATTAACAAAAGGTTTGAATATTTCTATGCCAAGAAACACAATCATAAATGAGTAATTCAAAAAAGATGTGTTGCATTGCCCATCTTATTGAATATATAATCACTGATATAATAGGCTACCATGACTCTTACAAAGCAGAATAAAAAAAGAATAACATAACAAGCATTCCATAAGATCGAGGTCGCAATTATCTTGTAATAGTTACATCCAATATATAAATATGTTAGTTAATTATGGCATTCCTATTCATGAATCATACTCAAGCACAAGCATTTTCAAAAGAACAAATGACAGAATAAATGTAACATTTTCAAATGCAGATTCCAGTAAACCATTTGTAAATTTACTTTCCTTTTTTAATAACATTCTAGCACAACATTCTGAATTCGAATAAATGTGCACAAAATACATGTTTTCGGTTTTCCGAAACAAGGGTGCCAATGCGGACCACCCAACTATATAAATCATTCATCCTCTCTTCTTATCTCTAATATATATACAGTATTCAGAGAAGAGGATCTTATGCTGCTCTTAATATCTAGCATAATCAGTGATAATCAATTACCAATTTACTACTTACATCAATCAAGCAAAACAATAAACTGTACAACCAAGAAATCTTACCAGAATAGATCATCAGAAGCCACCGAGACGGTGGCCGGAGACACATCTTCCACGAGCTCCGGTTCTTCGGACACAAACTCTAAAGAATCAATATCAGCAAGGTTCTTCAAATCCACAACAGAAAGTTCATCAAGCCTTCTCACAATAAGATCTGCAGCACTAAGCTCATACACCGGTTGCTTACTTGCAACAGCCACATTTCATCCGAGCATCATGTGCAGCTTCCACAGTCAAATTCGAATTCCCAAAACACAATGCACCGTTCAGGTATAAAGCTAAGAAGCTGAGAAGCATACACAAACATTTCAGGATCAGGCTTCCCACGGTAAACATCATCAGCAGCGATGATAGCATTGAATGAACCTTTGACACCAACTGCCATCATTTCTTCTTGGAGTGTTTCCTTGGCCGTGTTGTAGCTAAAGCCATTGGTATGCTATGATTAACAAGAGTACCAATGAATTCTTGAGACCCAGAACGTAATTGATGAAATGCTCCACCAAGACTCCGGCTTATCTCCTCCTTCCGAGCAGCTAATCTCCGGAGCTCAGAAGGGTCACGAGACCAACAAAGGACCTCAGCAATAGCTTGCTCATTCTTCATCCCTTCAATTCTCTTCAAAACAAAGGCTAAAGGTGGAGACTTTCCTTCTTCTTGGGACAACTGCAACCATGCCTTCCTCTCCAACTTAGGATCATCCTCAACAATGACACCTTCCCATTCAAAGATCACGCCCAACCATCCACACCCCATCATCTTCTGCCGGAGCAACGGGTTGTGCAACCTCGGGTTATCAGCCTTGTTCACCGGGGGCGACTCCTCGGTGATCCCCGCAGCCAGAGCAGCGACACGCGCGCGCCGGTGCTTGCCGGACAGCGCCAAACGTCTCACAGGCATTCCGTCGAACAGGTGATGTGCAACAATCCAAGTGCTCCCTAAAAGCGATTCCATCACCTCAAAACACCAAATTTCTCTGGATTTCTCTCAATAAAAATTGGATTTTTATCACAAATTGAAGAACAACGAATTGGAAACAAGTTGATTTATTTGGATTTCAGGTAACCGAAGAGCATGAGATGGAGAAACTGGGAAACGAATCCCGGGCCGTAGGATCAGGATCGGACGGTCGGGGGAGAAGACACCACCGAACACGGCACTGAAAACCGACACGTGTGAGTCGGGTTGACACTTGGTCTGACACGTGTCAGTTTCCTAAGCATGTGTCCTAATGGGAGGCGTGTCTGACCGAGCATTTGGAATGGATTGAGTGACGAACGGGCACGTTGTTGATTATTTATTTACGATTTTGCCACTGTTTGCTGACGTGGCGGTTGCGTGAACCTCTTGCCGGCGTGGGTGACCGAATGATTTGAATGGGATGTTGACGTTATTTACGAAATTGCCACTGGTGCTTGAGAGCTTGGGTTTTAGAATGTATTTTAATTATTATAATTTTGGCAAATTATTGGGTGTGTCTGTTATTTATTATTTAAGATGATTTATTCATGAATTATTTTGTATAATACATGCAAGATTTTGGATTTATTTTAATGATTAATTAATGGAAATTATTTAAAAGCAACCTCTCAAAGCAAACCAATTGAAGTAGGGAGTAATTAACTTTTCTTAATTTTTTGATTTATAGATAAAAATAAAATGAGTTTAGATGTATTTTAAAAAATAACAAAATAACAATACATCGTATATAGATGTGTAAAATGAGTCAGTACGGCATAGGGCGAGTATTGTGCATGTTGGATGGCAAATGATCACATCAGTGAGACGTCATTCAAAGACATACCACTGATTTAAAACTAGATCCGTGTCATGCATAATCACACATCTAATATATATACTGAAAAAAATCTTAAAAATAGAATCATATTAAAAAATAAGAAAAAACTAAAAAGCTTAAATAACTTTTCTATTTTTTTAAAGGCGCCAAATCATTACTTGTGGTGCACCTTTTCTTTATGTTATTCACCATTTGTTTTTGAGTTTTTGTGTTTATAGCGGACATTCTTTTATCATTGAATATATTTTAAGTGATTTATTCATTTCTCTCTACAAAGTATTCACACGTATTAAAAGAAAAAAAAATTAGAAATAGCTTACCTAGATGTTTTGGAATGATCCCATTCAACTTATTTTGAAAAATATCTATTTTTATCAAAGATAGAAGTTGACATTCCATGGAGAGAGAATTGAAACAGAGTTCTAGTGGCTTCAAAAGATTTGAGGCTTGACAAGCATTTGTTGAGGCCACCATACACCCAACTCAATGTTTCCAAACCATCTTTTATGAAGAAAGAGATGTTTTTATTTTTTTCATTCTTTCAAACATTACTCCTTGAGCATATTTAAAGAGTGACAAAAATTATAATTTTCAAAAAAAAAAAAAATGATTTGTGAGCATATTTAAAGAGTGATAAATATTATAATTTCCAAAAAAACATAAATCCATGGATTACGGATAGTGTCTTTGACTTCTTCTATTTAGTGCCATTATTTTTGACATTCTCAACATCCTAAATGGCACTTCACTTCGTGGTACAAAAACTTTATTGCTCTGCTATTTATTATTATTTTTAAACAACAAACACCCTCATTTAAAATCTAGGCATACACGAGAGTAGTTAATACCTCAACACACCTATGTTTTTACCTTGCATGAATTATAGGATTTGATCTCTGATACTTACTAAAACAAATAACTTATGGAAAAAAAACCAGGGCCAATAGGTTAAAAAGTCTTTGGCCTATTATTTATTACTCCTTCTCCATTATATGTCATTTTAAAGAAGTTTTTTAGAAAATTTGTCATTTTCTGAAATTCTATAATTTATATATATATTGTTTTAGATTTTAAGAGCTTTAGTGGCAACCTTAATTTTTATACAAATGTCAAAAATCACAAATAATTTACAATGAAGGGAATATTTAAGATGATTTATTCGCGAATTATTGTATATAATTGATTCATGATTTTTTTTCCATGATTTTGTTGAAAATTATTTGAAGGCATCCCTCCCAAAGCAAAGCAATTGAAGTTGAGAGTAATTTTTTAAAAACAAAATTGATAAAAGATTGAAAAAAAAGTCAGGTGTATCATTTTAAAAAAAAAAAAATCTAAGGTTAACAATACATTGTATGTATAGAGATATTTCGAAATTATGACAAGATTCCTTCAAACACACAAGCATTAAAGAACGGTCACAATTTGCAAAGTCATTATTCATATTATTTTCTATTCTTTTAATTATAACATATCGAGTACTAATATATTATATTTATTTTGTAAATAATATATGTACATGCTTGTCTGTCACTGGTTACTTCCACTTATTTACAACTTACACGGATATAGAACGTCTGAACATTTTATTATTATATGTTAGTTTTTTTTTATTTGTTTTTTATTATAAATATATTAATGAATGTATGGTAATTTTTTTTTCAAATAAATTATTTAAAATTATTAGAAAAAAAAAAGCGATTAAATGTACAAGTAGAGGAGTCGAGACGAGCCTGTAGTGAAAAAAATTGGGATTATGTAAAACTACCGATGATTATTAAGTGACCCTACAATGATACGTGCGGAGGCATTATGACAGTGTGCGTAGGAAATAACCATGCAAAAAAAATCATTTGTTTGTCATTACTCTATAGATATGAAGTATGAGAGATTTTTGATTGAGTAGCATTAGAGGAGAGCTCACATTTGTACTAGAAAAAAGGCATAAAAAAAATCTCTATTTAATAGTTATTGTAGAAGCATCAGAGGAGAGCTCCCATTTGTACTAGAGGCATATCTCTATTTAATAGTTGTTGTAGTATTCCTATCTTAGACAGTGATATAGCACTAATATATATATATATATATAATTATCTTTAATAGATCAAAATGAACACGAGGCAATATGTGATTATGTGAATCTATTGACAACTACTATGTAGCATAGTGGATTGTCACATGGCACTGAGTGGATATATACGTAACGTAGTGGATTGTTACATGATAGGAGGTGGATAGGCACATGGTCAAAAAAACCGAAACTCGGTTGTAAAAGTTGTGTATTTAGTCAAATGTGATAAAAATAACTACAATTCAAGTAATTTAGGGGCATTCCAAGAATACGTGGTACCCCGTCTCACCTTCAAACGTCTTTTTGTTTTTTTTTTTGTCATCAAATGTTTGACAAAGTCCCTAAATGTTTTCAACATTTATAAATGTCCACAAATTCTGTATCATGGATAGGAACTAGTAAAATTTTTGCCTTAATAAGTACAAATTTTTCTTTTTTTTTTAATAATTTTTTCCGGTTATTTGATCATCTGCAATTATAGCAGAGTAGACAAGTTAGAAGCATAAAAATAGATGACATATGGGATCACTTATGGCTACCTATCCTTTCCTAATTTGCACACAATCACTTCCAATGAAAGTGCACTTCCAAGCGTTCCATTCACATGCCCACTTCCATCTTCATGTTCATATTCATCATTGAGAATATATAGTGTTTTTTTCTCTCTTCATTTTCATGTTCTTCTTCAACATGACACTCAAACAGATCCAAGACATTTAATCAATTTAGAGAAGCTTGGTTCATGCATGAGGACAAGCACTTTTTAACCACACATAGAAACCAGCCATGCATGCAAGCTTTGCAATTCCATCTTAACCAAACTTCCACAATGTCTGGTCTCCTGTGGCACTTCCTTGCTTTTTATATTCAATCTTGAAATCCATGATATGTTTTAAAAAATAAGACCCAAAAAAAAAAGTTTTGAAAAAGCTTCTAATTAATGTATAGTTTAATAGAGTGAAATGGCATTTTTCATCACTTTTTTCTAAATTATGATTGATGAAAAATTAAATCAAAATTAACTGTGCGCATTTAAACTGGAATACATTTTTGAGGCAATCTCTATCTGATACAACTTAACCTGATCAAACTGGATTGATAGATCAACTCCATTTTATATGTCTCAATACAAAATAAATGTTTTTTTTTAAGCAACTAGAGTTCTTTAAGCTAAATAAATTGAGTTAACTTTGAGCTAATATAATTACTCCAACTTTAAGTTTAAGTTGAATTAAAATAAGAGAATTTAAAAATCATAATCAAAATTGACAACATGATTCATTTTTGGATATCTAGGATCTCATAACACAAAAAAAAACTAAGCTGGAGGAGTTCATTCTAACAATCAAACAAAACTTAAACTTTCTTTATCCATCCACTGCTACTCCTAAGAACTTGATCCGCCAATATTGATTCTGACTAAATCATCTAGCACTTTTTTACTCAGCATCCTTTTAAGTTGAACGGTCTAGGTCAAACAATTATATATCCTCCGAGTTACACACACTTCCCTCGCTAGTAGTTAGGTTTTAGGTGTTTTATTTACCATTAAGTAGGACATGAGACAATTTATATGACAACAATCTTATTTAGTTTTGAATTTCCCGCTCACTATATATTTATTTTTTTAAAATAAAATTTATGATTTATTTATTACTCAATACGGTTTGATGATAATCTTAATGATCACTAGTAGATACCTTAAATTCAAATTAAAAAAAATTAAAGCCAAAAATTAAAAATAATCAAAGACTAATGATCTTGAGCAAGACTTTGGAGCTTTATGCATGATGCAAGTATTGGTGTTACTCTGAGACCTCATTATGGTTTGTTTGACTAAGAGAGGGCACAGTGAGTTAGAAGAAGGGCACATACACTGTCCTACAATAGGAAATTGTGTATGCCTTTGTAGGGTAATGAAAGGACAACATAGTGAGCTTGGAGGGTCCCTTGCTGCGCAATGAGATTGTCTGGTGGCTATTGGACTTCTTTTAATATGCACAAGAACTTCATATTGGTCTTTAACTTTTATAATTAAATTTTTAGAAAAATATGAAAATTTGTACAATTTTACGTGAAATATTTATGGCTAAATAATTTTTTAGTAGTAGTCGTATCTAGGTATAATATCCAGATTGTATCATCTATCACTCTCTTTTGGTTTCTACTCTTTCGAAAATCGATGCCCAAAGTGAGCTCTCACTCGAAAACGGATGTTTACTCTTGAGTCCTTCTCACTCTAAAAATATGCTCGATTGTCTAGGTATTTCTACACAGTAGAGGGACTCGATGAAGAGATTAAGGTGTAGGGGTTAGTAAATCGAACTCAGTTTTCATAGAGGTAGAGATTGGTCGGTCAGAGGAGTGGACGGCAGTGAAAGTAGAGAGAAAAAGGCAGAGGTGGCCAATTCGATATTATACCTAACGATGATATATATATCCATATATACATGCTGATAAACACGAGATATATGTAATCAATGGCATGCACACAACTAAGAATTGAACTTTTAGCTATGAACCGTCATTTAGGTGACACGACATTTGAACCGCTAAAACTATACTCACAATTAAAGACACACTATCACCAATCACCATTGTGTTTAGTAAGTCTCAAATTTGAGTAACTAAACCAAAGGCCCGTTGACTTATATTTTCATTATAATTAATTAAGAGTCCCGTTTACCTTGTGAGTCTAATAATATTTCAAATACTAAAATGATAAGAATTCAAAACTTTGAGATGAAAATCCTGTTAACATGAAAATAATGGTGATAATTTTTTTAAAGTCTTTGACCTACAAGTTTTTCTAAAATCAGGGAATCTAAAGCAGTCAAATGCAAGGTATTCAGATCCTTATATACAAACCACTAGTTTAAGTTACCTCATTTTTATTACTTGGACCAATATCTTATTGTGGTAATATGATTTTTGCCCCACTAAAAAAAATAATTATAAATAAAATTAACAAAAGCTTTTAATTATTTATTTATAAATAGTTGCATATGCAAGAGATTATAAATGCTCTTGATTGGAATAAAATCTTTCAATAATAATAATAACTCTCTTTAACAAAATTATTTTTTAAATTCAAAATTTATCGTTTTCTATACAATTGTTTATGAAATTTCTTTGTGAAAAAAATATGATATGAAATTTGAAAACTCCGGACTCCATAAAATAAAATTGGGAGTAAAAAGTGGTTGACCTAGTCTTTTTGTAAGAATAAAAACATAGATTGGTTTTCTCTTCATGATGGTTTAAATATAATAATTTTTTTTATTAACTAAACTGAGTATTTTCTTTAAGGTATCATAATTATAACCACCTTTCATCCCAAAAATTGGAAAAGTTTTGATGACTTTCCTCTTTGCGATTTTATTAAATTAAAATTTTATGTAAAATAAATAATAGTGTAATCCTCAATTAACCATTTTTTAAACCTGATCAAGATCATCTGAAATTGAAAGTACCATATTTTATCATAATTAAAATCATTTCTTATAGTTGATATTTCTTAATTATCCTTATAAACAAAAAAAAAGGAAGTAGATTAAGTATGCTCTATTCAAAATAATGTCATAAAAATAGTATATTTATAATAAAATAAATTATATTTATAACTAGACCTAAATTTATATATATTAAATTATTAAACACAAATACAGTAATTATAATGAGAGTTTATATACACACGCAAACAAAATTAAATTTCATATATATGTATACATATATGGGCCATATATATGGGTATGGGTAAACATTAATTATGTATGTATGCAAATTTATTTATTTTTTTTTTTTAAGATTTTAATGATATAGTTGTCAGATTATAATTTAACGTCTATTACTTATATAAGGAATTGTGAAGATTTAGTGATTTACTATTATTTATTGTGCATATTTCTTATATAGATCTACTGTTGTTTGATATTGTTTGGTATTGGAAATTTTTTGATAGGGCATCAAATTATGATCCTTTTTTATTTTAGGGTTCAAACTTTAATTTGAATCAAAATAATTACTCAACTTCAATTTTGTTTCAATAGAAGATTATTTGACAAATTCTAGCATATTTTTGATGTTGTGATGTCAAAAATTTTTATTGCAGGTAAGATAGAATTATCAGTTGAGTAAACAACATGCTATATTTATATATATATATATGATGAAAGATAAATTTTCGTAATGTGTCAGTTTATCAGAATATATATGTCAAAATCTTTTCGGTGATCAGCTAGATCGAAAATAAAAATTAAAATTAAGTAGCTATTTTGATTCAAATTAAAATTTAAACTTTAAAATGAAAAAGAGCTTTGGTGTCATATCAAAAAAATTTACCCATACATGAAATGATGTTAGCCGACGTAAATAATCTAATGATATTGTGGTACGTCTCTAAATGATACGTTATTGGTATATATATCCAAACTTAGATCTCTTTAATTTTGTTTTCCACATGTATATTTAATAAGCATTGATTATGGAAGAGGACGAAGGAGTGAAGGCACATGACATAGCACGTGAGAGTGTGCTATTTATTATAAAGTACTGTTGACCATGGGTTTGGAGTGTAATGACCGACAACTTCTCCAAATATTTTTGTTTTATTATTAATAATCATGAAAATTAAATATAAGAAAAATTTGAGGGGAAAACAAAAATAAAATTAATTTACATATTTAATAGGACGATATAGAATACACAATTCTTCTTAAATTGTAAAATGTGGTACATAAATCAGAAGTGAATTTAAACCAAGTGAACTCAAGCTCAAAATTTTAATTAAAAATAATTAAAAATAAAATTTTATGGACAAAAATTTTAGGCTTATTTACCTTAAAAAATGTTCCTAAAAAAATACTAAGTAAAAAAAGAACAAATTGTTTTTTTATTACATCACAATCACTAGATTCCATGTTTTTCTTGACTTCCAAAAATAAAAAATAAAATAAAAGGCCGAAAAATGCTCTAAATTTATGGGAATCTTATATATATATATATATATATATATATATATATATATATATTCTCTATTCTCCAAATAAATTCCTTCTAAATATTGCCCCCTTCTCTATTCAATAATTTAAATAAATAAATATGTTACCGTGCTCTAATATAGGCAAAAATAATTAAAAAAAAATCTATGGAGAATATTGGCTTGCATGCCTTTCAATATAGTAAGCAGAGTTCTAGTCTTATTTACCTTAAAAAATACTCCGGAATTAGCAAAAAAATGAACAAAAAGAAATATTTAATTGTTTCAACACAATCAATAGATATCATGTTTTTCTTGCCTTCCAAAAATAAAAATTAAATAAAAGGATGGAAAAACTCTAAATTCATGGGAACTATATATATATTCTCTATTTAAAAAAAAAAAACTCCTTCTAAATATTACTCTGCTCTATTTAAGGCAAAAATAAATAAATAAATAAATAACTTATTTTATTAAATCAAAATCACTAGATTCCATGTTTTCCTTCACTTCCAAATATAAATAAATAAATAAATAAATAAATAATAAATAAATAAATAAGAGAGAAAGATACCCAACTCCTCGTAGTACTAATACACGCCATTCTTTCTCTCTCTCTCTTCACTCCCACTTCCATGGCTTTTCCTTTCCTCTTCACTAAAGCTTAGCAGGCGCCGCAGCCTCTCTTGTCCCCCATTACCTTTCCTCTTCCTCTCTTCTCACTGGTACTCTTCTTCACTCTTCTGTGATCCATTGGTTTTGTTTCCTTTGCTTTTGTGTTGCTTGTGTTTATAGTTAATGTGTCTTTCTGAAAAATTGGAAGCTTGTGTTTTGATGCATGATTCAAGTGTATGATTGTTTGAAATCATGATTTATTTGCGAAAAATGTGATTTTTTTTTGGGTCTATGTTTTGTTTGGAGTTAATTCATGGGATCTGGTGGAACTTTAGCTCTAATGTGTTGAAAGACAGATCGTCTGTAGATTTCTCTTGTGGGAATCTTGTTTTGGGTCTCAATCCTGCATAGTTCTCAGGTTTTGATTTCTGGATTTTTGGATTTCTTCATGTGATCAATTGAATGTTTTGATTAGGTTTACAATTAAGCTTTTCAAATTCATACTGATTAGATGGAGTCAGAAGGTTAGATTCCACTTTTACTGAATGTCTTAATTAGGTGATCTTTGAATGTGCTTCAGTATTAGTATAGCTAAGAAGGTCTGTAATCAGAGTTTCAGTTGTGCATCCACTTTGCTTCATTGATCTGTATCATTCTTGCTGATTTGTGGATCTAGTACTGAATTTCTTAATTAGGTGATCATTGGATGTATTTCAGTGTTAGTATAGCAAAGAAGGTTTTGTGATCAAAGAGTCAGTCATGTTATTTTTTTCCGTATTGATTTATCTTCGTTAGTAGATTTCTTGCCAAGTACAATGTGGGTTTGTGGCACAAGTTTGGTAGAGATTGATGATTTTGGTAGCAAGATATCCTAGAACGAAAAGGAGCATTTAATTCCTATATTTGACCTAATATTTTTGTGTTTGGGTAGGTGTAGGATCTATGGGATGATTTCTTAGAAGTACATTTTGTACAACAGCACTTCTATCTTGATAGATCTTAGTTGGCAATTCCCAAGTTATTCAATGAAGAGTTCTAAGGTATATAACTAGTCCCCTTGCCGAGAAATTATCTCAACGTTTCAACCTACAAATATTACCATGTATCAAGAGTAATCCGTTTATCAATAGTATAGGTGTGAGCTGGTTGTCTTAGTGACAGAGATCCCCTCTTTCATGACAAGATTGTTGGTTCATATTCTAAAGGTGGGTTCATATTCTAAAGGTGGTGACATATGTTAAATTTCTTGAATTAGTTTAAACAAATCACAAGCCATTGCATGTGTTGACAAAGTTGATGAGATTATGCTTCATGTGCCAAACTACATTTCATCCAAACTAACAATATTTACTCTCTGTTAGAGTAGTTATTTTACTGTTAGTCAATCATTATGAAGTCATTTACATAACACTTTGCTGCAGCAACCATTTAACATTATAACATATCAGATGTTATGAAGCATAAGAATCAAATGACATCGGCCAATGCATATCATTTTTCTAGCTTATGTCATGTCGGTTCGCTCTTGAAAAACCTAATACATGTTTCTTGTTTCAGATTATTGTATATATGGGGTTAGATGTAGCTTTGGAAGGTGAAAATTACCAGGCAGGACCGAGGCCAAAAGCCACTTATATGTTTATTGATTGTCCAACAGCCAGAGATAGAAAAGGGAAAACTAAAGACAAATATTTTGAATTGAAGATTCTGGATGGTAGCTTCCCAGAAGCAAGCCTTACTGATTCCTCAAGTCCATGCCGTCGAAGCATGCCTTCTAGGCCTACTGTGAAAGATAATGAAGTCCAAAAGAGGGGTTCTATGTATCATAGCTCTAGAGAAGTTAGAAAAATGAGGAAGCAAAGAGAAGGTGAGAGGAATCTCAAACCAGTGGATAGCAAGGAGGCTTTCCTATCTTTTGAGATCGTCAATTCCTTGGCAAGGTCCCAGCAAGATGAACTGGTTATTACTCCTCAACAGAAGAAATCACCACTTGTTTCTTTGAGTGAAGAGCATGCATCTATGTCTAATGTTCCTGCTCAATCAGTTTTTTCCAAAAATGTGGATATTTTTTATTTGTCCTTCCGCCATATGGCTGAAGAGCAGTCAGACCTCAACAGTTCATGCTCAGGAGGTCCAGAGCCTCCAGAACAAAAAAAAGATGAAGAATTGAAGGATAGCCTCAGTCAAGTGCTTGGTCCACAAAATGATGGAAATGTTTGTCATGACAAAGGCACATTCTTCACTTTCTCAAAATCCTTTTCAGCAAAGGTTCCATGTCGCATAGAAAAAGGCTATCTGAAAGACAGTTTGAGACCTCGGTTTAGTCCTCTGAAGAAAATGTTTGATCCCATCATGAAATCCAGATCTTTGCGGAACCCATCAACTGGTGAAACAGAAACTTCTGGGATCACTACTACTGATCCTGCAAACACCCAGAAAAGTAGGCAGTTGTGTAAATCCCTTTTGAATGACTTCTCAGATGTAGCAGAGAAGACTGAATTTGATGATTGTTTCATTGGGGAAGACCCCGTTTTAATGGCTGGTTCTTCACCAGCTCACCTGCATGGAACTCTTAGATTAGAATTTAAGTACGGTGTTCCATCATTTGAGTTCTCCGTCAAAGATCCAGAACTCCAGCTTTCAGCAAAGGCAATGGAAAACGAATAATGCGTTTAATTGGATATACACCTTTCAGAAAAAGAGAAGCAGCAGCACAGCATGGGGCACAAAAGACCGACAAGGGCAGTCACCTTCAGTAATTGGTCAAATGCATGCTACTTGTTATCTGTGCTCATCAATGAATGATAATGGATGTGTAGACAACTCAATGGTGACAGAGTTCGTTTTGCATGACATGGCCTTGGCAAAGAACCGAGCTATGGAGGAAGGAGGTCATTATTCTTCAGATTCGGTGCAAATTCCCACCAAAAAATACTAATGCTAGCTCGGCTGGAATTAGACCTTTAGACACTAACGATTCAAGTCCTGCTTGTGACCCAATTTGCTCTGCTTCTTTGCCCTGGACACCGGTAGATGTGCAGCCGAAAATGAAATTGCAGCTATTGTAATTCAGATTCCTTTTTGGTAAAAAAAGGATGACTCAAAAAGCATTACAAACAGATGAGGTTAGTGCAAAAAGGAGTGCCCAAACTTGTCAAGCCCTGCAAACATGAAGGTTGTCACTCCTAGTGGAAGCCATGGGTTGCCGAATACCAAAGGTGGCCCCTCATCATTGCTTGATAGATGGAGAACTGGTGGTGGTTGTGATTGTGGTGGTTGGGACATGGGATGTCCAATTGTTATTTTTGACAATTCGCGTGGGAGTAAGACAAATCATACACGCCATGAAAGCCAAAAGGTAATGATGCTGTTCTCACAGGTATGACATGATCTTGGTATATGTTTGACTGTATTTTAAGACGTAACACTTCTGCTTTTAATGAGGAATTTAAAATTATGGTATGCACATCATGCAACACAAATGGCCTTGGAAAAGATTGTCTTGCTTTTTATGTTTATGTCACCAAGATATCTGATGATTGAACAAACAATATCTAGCTTTAGTAGAAACATTAGGTTTATCAAGTCCGCACTTGTAACTTTGGATATGAGGAAACATTATGCGTGAAATCCACCTGAAACCTCTAGCATTGCTATGAATGAATACAAAATCACCTTGAACACGAATGCTATCTTACTCATCACCTAGATTGTTGATTGCCACTTTCGAGCACCTGTTCTATTTACCAAGAAATTAATACTTTAACACAATGGCTATGTTCTCGGAACCCATATGGGCTCTCTGAAACCCATATAGAATTGATCTGTGTGATACAACTATTATAACCAATTTATACTAATTACATTTTGTATTCCAATAACCTTTCGCCCTCTGTAATCTTTTAATTCTTTAACATTATTTTGTCTTTAACTGCTCTGTAAACAGGGAAAGAAAGACAAAGTACCTGCTTTGACAGTCACAGCTGAAGGAAAAGGAGTGTATTCAGTTCAATTCCATGCACAATTATCGGCATTACAGGCATTCTCAATTTGTATTGCAATGTTACATGGTTCCGAAACTTCCGGTGGTTGTGAAGAGAACAGACTAAGACTGTACTCTAACTCACTGAAGTTACTACTTGAGGAGGAAGTGAGGAACCTAATTGAAGCAGTAGCAAAGGATGAAAAGAAAAAAACGAAGAAGAGGTTGGAACAAATCCATCCATCCTTCCTTCTAGACCCACCCTTTTCGCCAATCGGACGGGTCTAGACCAACATGTATGATATTACTGACGACTGTGGAGCTTCAGTCCATGTGCAAGCCATGAGGTTTCTAGGAAAATCGGTTTAGGATTTAGCTAAGTATAATTCAATTCATTTCTAATTTTGTTGAAGGTTGTCTATAGAAGTTCTCAGTTATGGAAAGGAAATATTCAGCGTTGATTTAGTTCAAGTGATCTGTACATGATGGTGATGGTAATAATCCAGTTAAACATAATGTACTACTTTACTTTGTAAGAGAAGTTAAACTTTGAAGCAATAGAAAGCTCTTTTCATTGAACCTGATCTTTGATTATGTTGTATCTGAAACTTCATAATGCCGAAGATTAATCAGCTAGATTCAATTAGACTGCAACCACAAGAGCTCTTGAATCTCTTCTCTTCAATAAGTCTTCTGATCTTCGAAACTTCATCCCAGTTATTTCTGCAGGCATGTACACTCAATACAAGCTTATAAAACCCGGGAATTGTGCAATCTGAATCAACGAAAAAATCGGTAAACACTCTTTCCATCTCCAAGTGTCCATGGATCCTGCATGCCCCAAGGAATGCTCCGTATACATCGCTGTTTGGTTCTACAGGCATCTTGCATATGAACTTCAAGGCTTCCTCTAAGCATCCAGACCGACCGATAATATCGACCATGCTCGCATAATGCTCCATTGTTGGTCGAATTCCAAACTGTTCTACCATATAACGGAAAACTCTCCGGCCTATATCCGAAAACCCAGTATTATGACTACAAGAAGATAGAATCAGAAGAAAGCAAATGCCATCAGGATCAATCCCATTCTTCAGCATTTGAAAGAACACCATCAAAACTGCTTTCCCATGTCCATGCATGCCAAGGCCATTCATCAAACAACTCCATGAATTTAAACTTAATCTCCTTTTCGACATCCCATAGAAAACCGAACAAGCAGAGCCAAGTTCACCACACTTTGAATACAAGTCTATCAGTAATCCCCCTATGGAAACATCCGGGAAAAAACCGTTTTTGATTGCATAACTATGCACTGCCTTGCCGAAATGAAGTAGCGACAACTGAGTACAAGCTTGAATTGAGAGCAACATTGTCGGGATGCTAGGCTTGAAGTTCTCTACTAACATATTCTTGAAAAGCTCAAGCATTTTCTCTGGCTTATTGCCTTTCGAATACCCGGTTATCATCGCATTCCAACAGACGACATCTCTGCACAATATCTCATCAAACACTTGCTCTGCAGCATCCAGTTTTCTGCATTTGCCATACATATCTAATACTGCTGTTAGCAATGCAGTTTCATTAGATAAACCAAACACAAACACACGGGCGTGAATAGACTCGCCGGCTCTCAGAGCCTGCACACTGCCGCATATACGAAGAATGATCTTGATGCCTACTTCATCCAAAGCAATAAATTGGCTTCTCATCAAACCACAGAATTCAAGTGCAAGTTCTGGATAACCACATGCCCCATAGCCAGAAATCATCAAATTCCAAGACACCAGATTCCTATGAGGCATTTCATCAAACACTTTGCGAGCATCTGGTAAAAAGCCCAACTTGGTATACATTTCAATCAAAGAATTCATGGGATAGAGATTGCATTCATGGCCACTTTTGATGATGAATGCATGGATTGATAGCCCTTCTTCAAAGGCCAAGAGGGTGGTGCAGGCCTTGAGAACACAAGGGAGTGTGAAAGAATCAAGCTTTGATTCTGAAAGATGGACAGCTCTACAGAGATCAAAGACATGCTCAAACTCTCCGGCACTCGCAAAGTGTTTGATTTTTTGCTTCAATGAAGAGTGTGACTGTGTTGCAGTGTGGAATTTCATACTTTGTTTGCTTAAACAACTTCCAAGCTGATTTGGCCTGGAAATGAGAATCCTTATTCCCATTTTCCATAGACAACAACTAAAATTCTGTTCATCATATGCATTCATTTTTTACACATACATACATACATACATACATACATATATAACAACAACAAGTCATTAATCCCAACTATTTAGAGTCATTTACATAAATTTTTCCTTTCCACATTGCTCTTATCCAGGATCAAAAGACAAGGTAAAGACGTATCATTTCGTAAAATTTCACTACAACTCTTCACCTCAAGCGTTTCCAATTTCTTTCTATCTTAATTGATTCCAATAATCAATGTCTCTATTATTTTATAAAAATAACAGAAAGTCTTATTAAATTTGTAATACAGGCTCAAAACAAAATGAATAAACAGTGCAACTAGTTGAAAAAAAGACCATGCTTAAGGAAACGATCCTAACTATTAAAAGAGGTCTCAACTTCGCGGAAACTCACTAGTCACCCAGAAGACCCAGACGAGATTGATCGTTCTTAACACCTGAAGAAAGATCGCCGCTTGTCTATCTTTTGTGTTGTTGTTATAGTCCTTAGTATAGTGATCTTCCCTGTTTTTAGTGTTAGTGTTTTGTTCTCCATGTTTTATGGATTTATTTCTGTTATGAGGTTTCTGTTTTTTTCTTTTTCCTTTTCTTTGTGGGTCTCTGTAATTCTGTTAACCTTTAATTTTTTTTTTAATATTTATATTTTATCCACTTTTCTATAATAAATAAAAGAAAAAAAAAAATGTGGCATCAATTCAAACAACATAAACTCATGAGTTCTTTTTACAAACCTTCAATTTCAATTAAATTCCAAATAACAACATATACATACAGAAAGACATGATGAGATCATACAAGAGCTATATATATAGAGAGAGAGAGAGAGATTATATGTGGGGAGACAACAAAGACCACCATTATTACTGAGTTTGAGTAGCATCAGAATCACAAAAGTCTCACAAAACACACATGATCACAAGCAACACTGAAACGCTGATTGAATCTCAGTTCTCCTCAGCCTCCTCCGCATACTCTTCCTCATCCTCAGCAATGGCATCCTGATACTGCTGATACTCAGAAACAAGATCATTCATGTTACTCTCAGCCTCAGTGAACTCCATCTCATCCATGCCTTCTCCAGTGTACCAATGCAGGAAAGCCTTTGCGCCGGAACATGACCGTGAACTGCTCGGCAACACGGCGGAACATCTCCTGAATTGAGGTGGAGTTACCCATGAATGTGGCAGACATGGACATGCCTTTAGGAGGGACATCACAAACACTGGACTTGACATTGTTGGGAATCCACTCAACGAAGTAGGAAGTGTTCTTGTTTTTTGGACATTGATCATTTGCTCGTCGACTTCTTTTGGTGCTCATTTTGCCGCGGAACATTGCGGAGGCGGTGAGGTAGCGGCCGTGGCGGGGGTCGGCGGCGCACATCATGTTCTTGGCGTCCCACATTTGTTGGGTGAGTTCGGGAATGGTGAGAGCACGATATTGTTGAGAGCCGCGAGAGGTGAGAGGAGTGAAGCCGACCATGAAGAAGTGGAGGCGGGGGAAGGGGATGAGGTTGACGGCGAGCTTGCGGAGGTCGGAGTTCAGTTGGCCGGGGAAACGGAGGCAGCATGTCACTCCACTCATTGTTGTTGATATCAAATGGTTCAAATCTCCAACTGGATTCATACATTAAACAGAATATAACGTTATTATAGAATTCATCATTTACGGACGTTCATAAACATCAAATCAAACGTAAGCAAAAACTGAAAAATAAGAATTTATTATTTATAGACACCCATAGACATAAATATAGATAAAAAATAAAAAATAAGAAAAAAAATGAGTGAGCGGAAAGAATGACCGTATTTGGATTAGACAATGGTGGCAGTGATTTAGGGGACAAGTTGTTTAGGATCGGAGATATCTCTAGAAAACTCAATCTCATATTATTATTAATAATATATGGTCTTTGACTCATTGGTTTCCTAGAAGTAATCGACTCTAAATCAATTCGAGCAAAATACTAGAAGTTCTATAATAAAGTAAGCCTTTCCTAACATGTGTTTTTTTGCATACACTAAAATTCGAATCCAAAATCACTCACTTCAGTGATGTAAACTTCTATTTCTTGGACCAATCTTTATTGATATAATAATTATAATTATGGTATATATGCATATAGTCGTTGACCCACCATTATTAAAAATTCAAAGTTTTAAAAACTCTATAAAAAAAAAAATGAGCTCTTTCAGTAGATATTTTTTCAACATGCATAAAAAATGAAATTCCAAATCACTTACTTTAATAGATCATACCATAGTTGATATAACAATAATGACTGTGATATCATATTAAAGATGAAAATTATGGATATAGCTAATCTTTTGCTATTAAGAACAGAGGTTCAAAAATTTGTGCTTACATCCGTGCAAACAAATATTACTATTAGATATAGACATATTATAAATAAAAAACATCTTTATTGTGAGTTCATTAATCTTATAAAAATGCTTTTTTGTCCTAATGAAAGGGAGGGTGGTTTAGGTGTGTGGCTCATTGAATCAGCTTTCAAACAATTTATGCTAAAGATTTTGGAGTAACTTGACCAATGGACCACATCCACCACAACAACATTGTTTTTGTTTTAAAATTGCCATCCACACAGATCCAGCTACTAAAAAGTGTACTACTTGCACACAAGAAACATGGGCTCCTTCCTTCCTATGAATTAGCTTTCATTGAGAGATAAGTTGTGTTATTAATTATTAGAATAACTAATAGTTCCATATCAGTTAATTCGGAAATTATAGATCAAAACATATAACAGTTATATTCAAATTAACCAAACCATATATATGATAAAACAAGGAAATAAAAAAGAAAAGGGAGAGAAGAAATTTACAGCTAGGGTTGGTGAGCTTGAGAGTTCTGAAGCAAAATATCATAGAGGGCTTCATTGTCCAAAAACCATGCACTCATCAGCATTTTTCCACTAGTTGATGCACAGATAAGGTGGCATTGTATGGTTCCACCACTGTATCTGACACTTTGGGTGATGGAAATACTGAAAATGTTAGCATCATACGGTCTGGATACTCTTCTCTAATCTTTGAGATCAATAATGTTCCCATCCCAGATCCTGTCCCTCCTCCCAGTGAATGACATATCTGAATCCTGTTTTTTCATACATAATATAATGCATGTAATTAGATTAACATTTATGGTAAAAATATGTGTATTATTTTTTATATATTAGTTAGAAATACTTTTTAGTATTTTTATTAGAAAAAGAAAAAATTCTTTTGTTCATTAAAAACAAGAATTATGTTATCTAGTTGCCTCTAAGATATGTCTTAAATGATTAATTCTGACTTAACTTTATTCATTAATCTCAAAACAATTCATTTATAGAATAATAAACCTTCTCATTATATTTAATTTAAAGTTAATTTTAACACCACTTAAAAGTTATAAGTAAGAAAAATAAATTCTTTATAATAGATCTCCTTACAAATAAATCACAAAGAGTATACCTTAGATATGTCTTTTAAATAATAAGTATTTCAACTTAAATCACATAAGTTCATCAATAATTTATGATCTCAAACCAATCATCCACTCATCTTCTTATAATCTAAAATTTTTTTTAGACTAATAACTCTATATTTATTATCAAACACTCAGCAAAAAAAAAAAAAAATTGATATTTCATTTCTTTTTTCAACCAGATGTCTAGATCTATAATCTTCTCAATAGTTTTTTTCAACAATTCAGAAATGATAAAGATTAAAAAGAAAGAGAGAAAACAATACCTTGTAAACAATCACAATTTTCAGCTTCTTTCCTAACAACATCAAGAACAGCATCAATAAGCTCAGCACCCTCAGTGTAATGGCCCTTAGCCCAATTATTCCCAGCACCATTCTGGCCAAAAAAACAAAGTTATCAGGCCTGAAAAATTTGACCATAAGGTCCTGTTCTTAAGGCATCCATTGTCCCAGGCTCCAAATCCATGAGCACAGCTCTTGGGACATATCTCCCACCACTTGCCTCATTATAATACACATTCACTCTCTCCAATAGAAGGCTAGAACCTCCCACATAGTTACCAGTTGCATCAATTCCATGCTCATCACAAACCACCTCCCAAAACTTCCCTCCAATTTGGTTCCCACATTGTCCTGCCTGAATGTGAAGGATTTCTCTCATTTCTTTCTCTTCTTTTTTTGTGTGTGTGGGGGTGTGTGTGTGGAAAAGAATGGAAATTAAAAATAAAAATGAATTGATTTTGTGGATGAATATAAATTGGTAGAAGAGAAGAAGAGAATGGGAGGTAGAGAGGATAGAGAGGGAAGGAAACAGGGTTGGGTTTTTTTGTAGTAGTGGAAGGAGGATACATTGGTTGAGATCTGGTTTTTGTTTTTATTTTTATTTTTAAATTTAATTAAATGGGTTTTTCTCTTTTTAGGAGAAAGGGAATAATGGATGGTGGGAAAGGTAGAGAGGTGGATGGAGGGAATTAAAGTAAATAAATAAAAAAATGGGGAAAGAAAGGTGAGAAAAATGTTTAATTAGATGATAAATTCCATGTGAGCATGTTGAGAGATGGACACCTTCCAACAAGAAGAGGGAGGGTGGTGAGCTGGACCAGGGAAGGAGACAAGTTTGGCACCATCACTTGGTCATGCATGGTTGTTGCCTTGTCATACCTTGTGATTCTACTATTACCCCTGTTTAATATATATATATAATTTAATTTTTATACCAAATGACGTTTAGACCAACTGTACACGATTCTCTTCACCGGGTGAAACCAGTGTCGAAATCAGAAGAAAAGTAGAGGGGGTGCTGAGATTTATTAAAAAAATTTTAAAAAAATATATAGTCAGATTAGTTAAATGACATATTCATTGTCGTTTGATCGATCTAATTAAAAAAATAAAAAACAAAAGAGACTATAAAATACAGTCAATAATTTTTTTTATGTAAAACGTACCAAAAAAATTAAGGGCCAAACAATAGAATGTTATAAGTATTTTTCTATATATATATATATATATATACCTTATAAAAATCGCTAGGTCAAATAATATATTTTTACTATTTTTTAAAAATTATAATTTTTATTCTATATAAATTGATTTGTAATAAATGGCCAAAAAAATAATTTTTTGAAAAAAAAAATCTTTTATATTATATGAACCAATATATAAAATATCAAAATAATATATTTTTTTCCAAACATTTTTTTAATTATCAGTATTCATTTATAAAAATTGTTATTTTTAGAAAAATAAAATAAAAACTCAATGAATAGTGAGTGTGTGTGAGAGAAAATTAAAGAGAGAAGGGTGCTTTGAACTATGCCCTCCTCAGCCCCGTGATATATATATATATATATAATTTGTTGGGATAAGGGGGTGCTCAAGCACCCCTTTGACCTCTGGGTGAAAAGTGAATTCAACTCTCCCCACTTTGATATAGTTGAGGGCACTTGAAAGTTGAATGCACTCCTGGTTGACAGAGCCGATCTCTCTCAGGAGAGCTCCTCGCTCGTCCCTGACATTGATTTGTCTATTTTATTAAAAAAAAATTTTTTTGCACACTTATTCATAGGAGCCATGGATTCTAAATCAATTTATGATAAAATATAAATTGGATAACCCTGTAAGATGATACATCTTTTCTATCATAATATTTTTTTTATATATACAAAAAAAAATTAAATATGAAACTGCTTGTTTAAACAAGCCAAGCTTTTATAATTTGGATAAGCCCCGTTTTTAAACTTAGAATCTTTTGTTATGCCTGGTATTTTTAATATGCTTGTTGTATTTAATTATAATATATAATATATTAAAATAAAAATAATAATAAATTAAAAAAATTATTTTACTCTTAAACAAATATATTTTTGGAAGACGAATAAATTTTTTTTTTTTTAGTGTCAGTTTCTTTGTATTTACCCTAATCAATATAATATCATAAATTGCTTGACAAAAATGGCTACTTTATGAGTAGGCAATGCGGTATATTTTGCAATTGATTTAATATTTATAATAAATTGAATTCAGAGCACTTTCCTTATATTATAAGTAATAAGTCTCATGTGAATTACCTAAATAAATATAGAAACAAAAACAAGAGTGATTTTTTCCCCATTCTATTAGCTTGATTAAGTCAACGCTAACATTATATTAGCGTTGATACATCATAACGAACAAAAATATTAGTTTATGAGTTTTCAATGTAATAAATCATTTTATGTATCCCTCAAAATACCTCTAATTGTCTATTTGATTTTAAAAAAATATCATACTTATTTATTTATCTTTAAAATCCAAAAATAGAAATTTACTTTTAAACCCTTAAATTAATCCATACAAATATTAAAATTAACTGAAATATTAAATAGTATATTAAAAAAAACACCTCTAACCATATAGATTATATTGATCAATGGTTCATAACCTTTTGATACTGGATTCTTTATATAATGTGCTTATTTCGGAGGAGACTCTAGATTGAATTCTAAAACCCTCATAAACTAATGATACAGTTTATTGAACTTGATTCATGTTTGTATATCTTTGACTTCTCTTAAATGGGGATATTTATAATCTATTTGTCAAATATATATATATATATATATATATGTGTGTGTGTGTATTACAGTATGATTAATTAAATAAATTATTAATAAAGTATCGGTTTATTGGTTTGCAGATAAAAATGTTTTTTTCTCACAAAACCTTTAGGATAATGACAAAGGGCAAAACGGGTAAATGACAAAGAAAAAGAAGCAAAATAACTAGAAAAGTATATAAGATGTTTCAATAATTGAAGGTTTGGAGATCTACCAACATGAGTGTGTCTTCTTCACTGATTGCTTGGCACTCACTGGAATCCAATGTCATCTCCACATGTAAAGCTTTTACCATCTCAAAACTCAATTTAATAATTTGAATTTTTTTAAAAAAGAAATTATTATATGTATATATATACACACATAATTTTTCATGCACCAATCAAGACTGATTTAAGTGATAAAATCCCCGCGATTACTTAAGTAAATCCCTCTGTTTTTAATTGTTTTTATTTTACAGGGGTTTTACTTGACCATATAGAAAAATTTATAAAATATAAAATATTATTTTTAAATTTATCCTTATATTTAATATAGTTTTTTTAACTTCCAATAAATTATATTCAACTACATATTTTTATTAAATTAATTTTTTTAAATAAAAGTAATCTTAGACCATTAACATATTTTTTTATAAATTTTAAATTATCAACTAATTTTAATTAACTTTTTTAATCCATCTAAATTAGTTAAAATGGTCAAATAAAAATCACTTCAGCCAGCAGTTTAGAATTTTGAGTGATACTCCCAATATCTAGTTCAGAAAACTGATGGAAAAACTATTGTAATAATTAATTAATTAATTAATTGTTTTTGTTTTTGATGCAACAGTGCACCTCAACCTCTTGAAGCTGTCGGTGCATTGAAATAACACCAATTTGTGTGGGTCCTTGAAAAGATGCATCTCATCTTGCATGGCCCCATGAATGATATTGTATGCACATTTATATAATATATATATAATCTTATGATGGCTCTTGTGAGGAAGGTCTAATCTTGATTAATGGTTAGCTTAATTAACAATTAATGTGTTATCTTTCTAGGATGCAATTGATTGTGTACAGTGTGTAGGGTAATTCACAGTTGTTTATTGTTTTGGTAATAAGGGTAAAATATATATTTTATTATGGGGTATTATTTGATTATTTTATTTCGGGTCGAAAGTCTTATTCTAAAAATATGTTGGTATAATATGTCTAATTATTGGTTAAATTTAAATAGTGAAGTTATAACTAACATAAGTCTTTGATGGTTTTACAAGTATCATACGTCAAAAAAAAAAGCTATTGGTTGGTGAGTTTATGTAAATCATGTTCATATATAATAATTTTGAATAATAATTGAACTTAGAAATATGTTTTCAATATCTCAAAATCTAAATTTTTTATTTAGAAACTCTCAATTTAGAGGTCACATCTGTTGAAATAAATTTGGAGTAAACACACTTCCTCTATTGAAACCAATATTAAAGTCATGTGGGGCAAGATATAACAACTATAATTATTATATATGACTATAAATAGTTCAAAGTATCGTTCGCCAAATCACAAGCTCATCAATAATTCAAATTATTGATTTTTAATGTATACAATGATATAAATATAACTATTTCATATTGATAACTTCTTTTATCTAAAATAGCTAAAATAAAATAAAAGTAACAAGCGTCCACAAATCCGTAGTCTTGTGATATTGGCCTCATTATGAAAAATATTAATATAATAATTTCATTACCTAAATTTTAAACTTGCTGGACACAGTGATGGTAATGGATCTTTGGGTGCAGACTTACAGTTCAAATCCTGTGTCACCAGGTGAGGAGACATGACCAAACATTCAATTTCTTGTTAAGCGTATGCCCTTGCTTAAGCAAGAGAAAAATTCCTACTGAGAAAAATCTATTCTGTAATGAGCTTTCAGTCCCGAATTAGTTAAAATTTTAATTTTAAAATATCAATTATAATCAAAATATAATATATATATATTCCAAATAAGTTTGATATAACAATTTGGATAGTAATAGAGAAGAGGAATATATATTATATTTTGAAATCCAAAATAATATTAATACAGTATCTTAATTATAATCTCCAAATCCTAATGATACATTTGATTAAAAGTTGTATCTCAAGAATCAAATTTGTGGTTTGGTTGAAATAAATAACAATTAGAACAATAACATATCTCTATAAACAATTCAGAGATCATTAATGAATTAGTTGCCATTATATTGTTTTAAGAATTATATGATGAATGAAACCTTCTTCGTCTAAAATGGCTAAAAAACAATTCAAGTGAAAGACATACAAGTTCAAGTTCAATAATAATAATAAGTGAAGACATGAAGCAAAATGGTTATAATATTCTTCTTCTCATGTGCAATTAATGCATTAGTTTATCATATGATTATATAGTTCGGCATTGATGAGTTGTAAGGTCACTGAGCAGGAACCAAATTGAATAGTTTAGGTATCCTATCACCATCAAATATCAAAATATCTCCATGTTTTTGTGTTCGTTTCTTTTGGATTATTATTATTATTATTATTATTATTATTATTATTATTATTATTATTATTATTATGCTGCATGTTGCCCCGCAAAACTTTGTTATTGTTTGTATATATTATTACGAGTAGTTATAATGATTAGGTATAATACAAAATAATATAGCAACATGCATAGTTGAAGCGGTAGAGTTTTTATTTATTTAAGTGGTTTTGAGTTTAAATTTTATATTTATAAAAATAATATAATAAAATTAAATAAATAAAATTTAGTATTTATATAAAGTGACTTGTTTAACTTTTTAAAAAGATTAAAATATATAAATTAACGTATTAAATATAACAAACTCTTGTTTTGTATATGATTACATTGATATTGTTAATACTGATTTGTTTTCTTTTTTATCATAATTGGTTTGTATATGATTACATTGATATTGTTATAAATAATTAATAACATCTATAATCCATTTAAGGCTAAATAAATATTGTATGAATTTTTATTATCAAATAATATTTAATTCAAACTTTTTACTATAAATATTTTTATCATATAATAAATAATTATTTTGTAGCTGATATATTTATATTTCATTGTGTCGATATTGAGAAATCCTTTTTATTGATCATGTTATTTGTCCCAAACTTAAATTGTATTCAAATTCATGTTGCTTATATTGAAAATTTTATAATTCTTTTACTATCTACAAAACATTAACATAGAATTTAATTTCAGAATACCCTGATTGAGTACAGAGAGTGAGAGAGATGTGCAAATATTTTAAAAAAATTTAGGGTATGCATGAAAACATTTTAGGGAATTTAAGTAAAACGCTGAAGCCTCCCTTCAATAATGCCTGAAATTGTTGGTTCTCCAACTCATTTGACAATGAGTTTGGGCCCCTCTCACTATGCACCTTTTATTCCAAATATCTCTAAGCCAATGACTCTATTGCGTGGTCAGTGTTGATGATATAATAAATAATGAAGCGAAAATAAAACATCAACCTAAAAAACATAGACACTCAAAAATATTCACAGAAAATGAACCATCCAACTTAAATAGTATAGAAAGTCTAGCTCTTAGCCAAGTCTGAGATTGTGTATCATCCCAGCATCATTGGTGCATGAGATGCATGAGCACAATAACATCAAAGAGGGTGAGCAGAGTCTAACTCTTTAACTAATTCTAAAGTGCTGTTTGGTTTATAGTAATGATATTTTACTACAATAATAAAATTACTATAGTAATGAGGTTGAAAATACTATATGTCTAAGAATATTATGGTAATTTATAATGACTATGTTTGATTGGGACTGGTAATTTTTCGTTACTATATTTTGTTGACTATAATAATCAACTTGATAATACTCTAAAAATCCCAAAATACCCAGATATCTAAAATTTTAAAAAAAAATTAAATTTAAAGTAAAATAAAGTTTTCGATAAAAATAATTAAATTGTAATACCAAAAATTAAAACCAAAAATTAATTACTAATACTTATTTAATGTGGGAATAGTGTTTTATAAATGTTTTAGTTTAGGATGTGTTCTATGATTGCAATAAATGTCTTAATGAAAAGCATTACATTTTGGTCTAAGTTCATGGATATGGTTGTAGTAATTGAAATAATGGTAAAAAAATAAAATCGTGTTTATTTTTATGCCATGTCAACCAGTATAAATGAGATTAAGGGGCCGTTTGGTTCGCGGTAATGTAGAAGGATTACCATGTGTTACGTGGTAATCTGAAAATATTACCACGTTTGGCATTGTATTAGTGGTAATTTGTATGGTAATATCACATTACCAACTTATAAATATTACCAAGAAAGTGGTAATTCTATTACCACCAAATTTGGTGTCTATCTTCGGACATCTAGTAGAATCTTATAACTTTTATATTTTAACAAAATTGATTACTGTGAAAACTAAAATAATAAAAGCTCCCTAACCAACCAGTAGTTATATTAAATTATCGTAATATTTCCACCCATATAACATTCCCACTCATATTATCACAGAATCTCGCACATGCCATGAATACGTCATTAACACGAACCAAAAGCTACCAAGTTGTTTTTGAGACTTTCTGATAAAAACCATTTAGACTATAAAATACTAAAGTGTTAAAACTCAAACTATAAACTCAGAATTGATAAATTGGAAAACCATAGTTTAATGAAATTTCCCATATATAGTGATACTTAAATTTTTTTTTTTACTCAAATAAAACATTTATTTTTAGATAGCATTGAAAAAGGTGAGTCTTTAACCAGCTAGGAATACCCATTGGGAGAGAAATCTTTCTCTACTCACTTCCCCATCCTAGGTGGAGATTTCCTATCCCCACCCAATTGGGTAACCGGAGAAGGGAAAACCCACTCCTCTCCCCACAAGGATCCCCACACAATTAAAAGTAAATAAATTATTTTTTAACCCCATATATTATTTGTATTTATATACTTAAATATATAATATATAAATGTATAAATATAATTTTATTTCGAGATGGGAAAAGCACTTCCTCCCGCTACAGGGACAAGAGAGTTTTTCCCATCCCAGTAAGAGAGGGAATGAGGGATCCCCACCTCATACTCACTGTATTATTATTTTACGAGAATCAGTTTACAAGTTCAGAAAGTTGAGACTGTCTTATGTGGCACAATAATGTCTGAGCTTGCTGCTTCTCCAACTCATTTTGGGTCCCTCTCACTATGCACCTTTTATTCCAAATTTTAGTGGTCTCAATCAATCAGATTTTCCAAACTTTCACATGTGACCTTCAATTAGAAGGAATTTGTAAAATATATACAAATTAAATTTACTTCTGTTTTTCGCATTTAAAAAAAAAAAGAAAACTTGAGTTTCCTTCAGTGCTTATTTTATTTATTAAAAAAAAAAACCTTGACGGTGTTTAAAACATATGAACAACTAGATAGATATTATTTTTTTTAAAAAAAAAACTTTGAAAATATAAAGATTAAAAAAAAATTCCTCGGTTGTATTAAATATAATTGTTTTTAGTAACAACTAATAAAATGTCATAATATGAATATATTTTAGGTTTTATTAGGATAAATCTTTAAAACACAAATACAATAATAAAACTTACAATTTTTTTGGAAGAGTTGATAACTTTTAAGTTGAGAAAGATTTGAACCCTAGCTTTTTAGCTTGGGAGGAGAATGAGATACTCTTTTCTAATGATTTCAATCAATTAAAATAAATCAATAAACAACTAACATATCATAATAAATTACTAATAAATATTACAAAAATATACATCATTCAAAATTAGAAGTTGAATTCTAATTCTGAGGACAGAGGAGTATTGATAAGAGGAAAAAAAAGTGTTTAAATTTTTTATATAAAAACATAATGAGTGGACATCCCTTGGCCCATGATCCATGGCGTGCTATACAAAGGCTGCCCGGCCCATTTTGTAAGAAAAAACATTACAATTTTCTTTTAAATTTTTTTTCTCAAAGTTAAAAAAAATATTTTACAATCATAACTGCAATATTATTCCTAATAAATTAAACTAGTCCGCTAACAGCTTTTGGTCTATTGATATCTAGTCTCTTACGTGTTTATTTCGCAGAAAATTTGAGGTCAACTCCCAAAGCCCACATAAAATGAGTGTGTATATGTCTTGAGGTATTTATTAATTCTATATTTGTGCATATCCCTGACATCACTTATATAGAGGACATGTGTGATCTATTTATTAAAAATTAATTAGTTAATTAAATCAGTCCTAAACCACAATAACTATCTACTATTATAATTAGTAAAAGCTTTCAAATCATCATCATCACACCCACCACTGCTCACAAACAAACCACAGACCCATCCGGTTGCTAGTCAAGGTAGTCCAAACACTCATGGCTAAGGTATTGGGTTAAGAGGAACAGAGAAGATGAATGAACTCTGACTCAATTGCACGGTTAGTGTTGATGATAGAACCAGCCACAGAAAATATATTAGGGCTTGAAGCAGTATTGATTTTAGGGTTGGAAAGGATGAAGTTGATGGAGTCAGTAGTGACGCAGCTGTCAAGTAGAGCTAATAAAAAGTTTGGGAGTGCTGTAGAAGTGGACTGAATTCCCTATTCTGTTCCAGTTTTGAACTAACAGTTTCAGTTTTATAAATGTTAGAACTAAAACACAACTGTAGAATTAAGGTTTCAGTTTTTTGAGCTTTGTTAGAAACTTAGAAACTCTTTCGTCCTAACTAGAGCTTCTATCTTTGTATTATGCACTACTTAGTCTTTGCTTCATTTTTAGTGAATTTTACTCATACTGCATTTCATGTACTGTTGTTCTTCTTTTAATAATATTGGGATTTATCTTTTTTTTTTTTTGTTTCAATTTCAACTCTGATTTTAAAAAGGAGATGTCTGGTTAATTAAAATATATCAAATTTTTTTTATTATATAATATATTATATAAATTTTATTTAAAAAATTCAAAATACAATGGGAATGAATGGTTTAGTTCTTGTTCCCATTTTTAACTTGTAAAAACCTTAATTAAAACTTTAAAATTTAGGTTTTGGTTTGGAACCAGAACTGTAAAAATAATTTTAGTTCAATTTAAATAATAATAGTTTTAATTCGGTTTGACAATTCGAACCTAATCTGAGTTAAGTCAATTGGTGGAAAAGTGTGGAAGAAGGAGCGTGTGTAGAAGGCTGGGAGGCGGCCAAAGCAAAGTTGAATATTCATATCACCTGATTTTCTTCTTCTCCAGCTTCCCTCTTTTTTTCAAGAGGCACTGATCATAGCTTGAGATAATATCTTGATATTTCTTACACTTAGTTAAACCTAACCACTTGATGGCTCTAATAGATAATTAAGAGATTTTCTATTTCAAAGGTTAGATATAATTGCAAGTCATGAAGTTTTTCTTTTTAAGTATTTGCAAGTAAATATAATTAAATAATATTATTGATAAATTATGATAATTTCAAACATTCTTACAATTAAACACAAAAACACTTGAACTATTTCACCTGTATCCACTATAATTTTTAATAATACTAAACATTCTCCCCGGCTTTGCATAGCAGTTTTTAAAATTTTGTGAAGAATTTTAAGGTAATATTATATATAAAATAATATAATTAAACAACTCCTACTATAGAAACTATTTTATACCTTGGATTTCAAAGGTCATATGGACATTTATTACATAAATAATTATGTGTAATTGATATTTTTAAATTATTAATATTATAAGTAATATAAATAAAAACTTAAATATTATAAAAAAATTAAAATTGTTCTTTGAAATGCTCTCAGAGTATATTATACATTTACTTTAAAAGTATATATATATTATTTTGTTTAATTTAACAAAATGGTACAGGATAATAATTCTTGTCACTGGGCTTAATCAATCGTACATATAATTACGGACGTGCATCTAGGAGAGTCTTTTGGTAAGCTTTGCTCTGTATATCATGGGGAGCACGTTCAACTTGTCATAAATCCTCAGTAGTGTTCTTGAAAATTAGGAGGTAAATACACGTTTTACCAAAGTAAAAAAGACTGAAACACCATTGGACTAAGAGCCATTTGGCTTCTTACATTATTATTATTATTATTATTATTATTATTATTTATTTTGAGGTAAGTGGTTTATCCAACCGTGTGTGTATATATATAGCACTGAAAAGGAACAATTACATTCCTTCCCTGGATGCGTCCCGACACTCCTTCTAGGATCTCTTTACCAGAGCAATTCTCTGGAATATCTGGTTGAAAAAAATAACAGAGTTTTCAATCTTATCTGTCTCCCTACAACATCAATTTTATTTAAAATTTCTCATATGCTTATTGATTGGTGTTCTGCATGCAGCTAGGGACTCGACTCAACAAATTTCCAGTGGTAACATTCAGTCTGTCAAATGCTCTCTCGACTTCTTGAGCACCAGATCAGCAGTTTTCGCCAGCAGCTCGGTTCATCCACAGCCTCAGGAGTGACCCTTCTCGGACTGACTGAGTTGACCTTTGTAGTCTCTTGGTGTACTTCGTCATCTCAGTTTTAGGCTGAGGGTCTTTCGTCCATGTTTGCTGCCTGTCTTTTTCTTTTTTCATGTCTTTTTCTTTTTCTATTTTGTCTGTAGTGGACTTTCACACCTCTGGTGTAGCGTCCTTTTGTTTCTGTTTCTGTTTTGTAGTTTTGTTTGGCCATTTGTGTTGTTTGTTTGTTATTTGCTGTTCTTGTTTTCCTAATAAATTCGTGGTTTATCCACTTTATTAAAAAAATAAAATAAAATAAAAAATAAAAAATAATTCTGTCTGCAACTAGAAAACACTCACAATAGTCAAATCTCTTTTGGCATTCCTCTATTGTTTTTTGCATTCAATGAAGGTGCTTCATTCATAGTATTTTACACAAGAATTTAATATACGAAGTTGCCAAAGTAGACCTTGCTTCATTTTCTTTAAATATTTGTACTTTGAAGAATAGGAGATTCATGGAAGTCTAGAAGAATAGTCCAAACACTTATGTCAAATGAAGCTATAATCACTAAGTAACATACCTTTTATAGTCTTCCAAAACTGAAAACTCTAACTGGTCCGAACTTCCAAGAAATGACAACTTTTGGTGGACTAAATAATAAAATACATTTGTTTTCTAATGTGTACACAAAACTTTTTCAATATAAAAATCTTTAAAATTATTTTTAGCATTGGAAAGAATGAACAAATATAATTATGCATATGATATGTCATATAATGTAATTCATATCGATATAAATGTTTGCTTGTAGAATGGTTGTTGACTATTGTGGGTCACTTTCATTTGAATACAATTTTTTATGCTTCCTATAAAATTCTTACCGATATATTACGGAACAGTGATTGATTGGATGGACATTGGAAAAATAGTTTCAATCAAGTGAAAAAATTGATCTTTGATTTTTAGAATTAATTTAGTCATTTAAGATGTTTGGAAAATGGAACTATTTAAAATTGAAGATAATATTTTTTTTACAGTGAAAAAATATATACACCGGGGCCATTAAATTTAAATTTAATAGCCATTGTGTATCTATTCCAATGATCACAGATAAAATGATATTCCATGGATACAATTTTGTGGTAATTACCACATAACCAAAATGTGCATTATTTACAACCGTATGATCATCTTAGTTTAATAGATCCTATAGTAAAAAATAGCAACCTTATCACCTAATGACCAACCTATTTCTATATTACACATTAAAATAAATACCATAATTTATAAACTTGTGGATGTGGATGAGCCACTTCTCGATTACATAATAATTACTATTAAACCGTATCCATGGAATTATTATTTTTGATCCGTAAATAATCAGTGCTCCTGTTAATATATTCCAAAAAAAAAAAGCCAACGCTCATAATAGTTGTAATAGTTCATTTCATTCTCAAGTAAATGGTCAAAATTAGATTCTTGAGTCTTGTCCACATTTATAAATAATAATAAAAAATTCCAACAAACATCATCAATCAAATTAAAGGAGACCATGCTTAACTTTTATTTAAATTTATTTTTGGAAGAAAGTTTTTATCTTCAATGATTATTTATTACTATTAATCATTTAATATTAACCCAGAAAAGTATTTATTTGTTAAGTATTGCAATAATACCAGATCCAATGTTGGGTCTTTCGTCTTAGTCTATCATTACCGATATATGTTTTTCAAGTCAATTGTTGAATCTAAGGCATGTGGAAGACTAAATAATAACTTCTTTTATTATTAAACATAATCTTATTTCTCTTCTAGAAGCTGATCTCATATACTATCACAAGCTCAAATCATACTAACATTAGTCAAATATGCCAACAAAAACCGTTGATAAATTGAGATCGTCCTTAACGTTTTCTTCACGAGTTGGTCACTAGAGAAACACAAGAGAGGCCACTTCAATCTTGATAAGTATATTTACAACTTGACCCCTTCAAAGCACAATAGGAAAATATGAAAAGATTACACGCGCGCGCGCGCGCACACACACACACATATATATATATATATATATATATATATATATATATATATATATATATTGTAGAGATTGATATAAACATTATGAGCTATTTCGTAATAAAACTAGTTATTGTTAAAACCTCTTTTTGGGTTTCTTTTTCAATAACCAAAGTTTGGAGAAGGAAGGGATACAAGAGTAGTAAAAAAAATGTATAATAGATCAGTTGGACCACAAAGACTAAATTTATTACCTTTGTAGATAATAAATTACCAAATAAAAAAAAAATTCAAAATCAGTCACAAGTCTTCCTTGTTTTTTTTCTTTACTATTACAATTTCTCATCTTTTATATATATATATATATATATTCAAATTATTAAGAAATAGGGCTATTTCCCTAGTTGGCTTCATAAAACTTCTTCATTATCTAAATGGCCTTTGAATCATTTTATTTGTGAAAATGATTCTAGGGTCGTGACATCATTCCATAGTATGTTGAATGGATATATTTTTTTCCTTTTAATTTAGCCCTAACCCTTATTTTTTATAATTAAGAAAATAACTTATTTTTAGATTTTTAACTTTTAAACCACGGTGTTATATTTTTTTTAAATTTGTCCTTTTTAGTATTTAATAAAAATTTATGAACAAAATTGCTCTAACCCAACAATTAAGATTTGAGTGTTCAAATCTCACCTAATTCATGGTGAGCAAGGGTGTATAGGTGGTGGAGAGTCTCTCAAATCCCAATGCATAGTGTGGCATAAGGGTCCTTGGTGTGATGTGATGGCCTTAAGACACATCTAGACAATTAAAAAATTTTATAAGGCCAACTAGAGAAATGCCCAAAACCAATTATATTTTCAGTAATTCATAAAATTATAATAATTATATCTATGTTAAGAATATATATTATAAATGTAAAGATAGTAATAAGAATAGAGATTCAGAGTATTTACCAAAACCCAAAAACTCTGAAGAATTAACTTCTTCTTCTTTCTTCTTTTATTTCTCTCTTTTCTTTCTCTTCTCTTTTCTATATCACAAATTATACAAATGAGGGAGTATTTATAGGGTTACAAGAGTTGAATGAGCAGCAGGGGATCGATTTGATCCGGTGGTCCAAAAATACTACAGTTGGTGGAATAGTAATGTGATCGCGTGGTCACTCTGATTAGCACATGGCGTACGCTACGATGTTTTTCTAGATGATACTACGATTACACACTTTGCTACAATGATATTGCTACAGTAGGCATCCATTAAAAAATATTTGTTTATAACACTCCCCCTTGGATGCCTACGACCAAATGATATGCCTCGTTAAAACCTTGCTAGGAAAAACCCAGTGGGATAAAAACCTAGCTAAGAAAAAAGAGTACACTATCCTTGGTACATTAGAGGATTACTGCCTCATTAAAAACCTTGCCTCGGAAAAACCCATTGGGACAAAAACCTTGGCGAAGGGAAAAAGAGTACAGTCTCTCCCTCAAATAAATAACTTTTAACTTATATCGAAGTACTCCATCCTTAAGTCTTCTTATCCCGATTTTGTATATAAGTCTTTGGTGAATGCACTTAGGAAGTGATTTTGTGAATAGATCGACTTGATTCTCACTTTGGATTGAATCTTTTTGAACTTCTATAACAGCTTCTTTTCACGGAGATCATGAGTGTAGAAAAATTTTGGTGATATATGTTTTTGTTACATCACCTTTAATATAACCTCCTTGTATTTGAGAAATACAAGCACTTTCGTTGTCTTCATAAATTATCTGTAGCATTTGTTGTTACTTGATGGTAATTTGCGGGATGATCTAGTATATGCCCAATCATAGATCGTAACCATTGGCATTCACGACTTGCTTCATGGAGGCTAGAATTTGATATGATTTGATGTAAGTAGTGCATGAGTTTGTTTTGTGGGCATGCCATGAGATAGCTGTACCATTATAAGAAAACATGTATCGATCTGAGATCGCCCTTTGTGAGGATCGAGACGGATACCCAGCATCAATAAAACCTATGAGGTTGGATGAAGATTCTTGTCGATAGAATAAACCCGGATCCGTAGTTCCTCGTAAATAATGTAGCACATCTTTTTACTCCTTTCCGAGTGTTTTCGTGTCGGTGTAGAGCCCGTATCTTGCTAGAAGATTTCTCTGCAAAAGCTATATCTGGTGCGGTATTATTTGCAAAGGTACATTAATGCACCGATTGCACTAAATATGGAGTTTCCGGACCAAGAATGATCTCTCCTTCTTCCGGTGGGCGAAATGGATCTTTCACGAACATCAAGAGTTCGGACGACCATTGGGCGTACTCGAGTGGATAAGCCTTCTCTATATTGAATCTCTTCAGACCTTTTTCACGTATAGGGTTGATTGATGCACAAATATTCATGAGGATAAGTGCTCGATTTGTATACCTAGGCGAATTTGGTCTTTCCCAAATCTTTCATTTCAAATTCTTTTTCTCGAGATATGATCTGCATTTGCGTAATTTCGGAAGGAGTACCTACAAGATTTAAATCATCCACATATACTGCTATCACAACAAAAACCGTTAGTATAACTTTTTAATAAACTCACATGGACATATACTATCATTTTGGTACCCTTCTTTTTATAAGATATTCATCGAGACGGTTATACCACATCCGTCCGGATTGTTTTTAACCCATAAAGAGATCTCTCGTAATTTAATAGAGTATAAATGATGATTATTTGTAATGTTTGTTTTTCTATATCCTTTAGGGATTTTTTCATATATATGTCATTTTCAAGTAATCCATACGGATATGCTTTGTGACAACATCCATCAACTGCATATCTAATTTATTACTTGCCGCCATGGCAATTAAAAATCGAAAAGTAATTCCATCAATTACAGGAGAGTATGTCTCTTCATAATCAATACCAGGCATTTGAGAAAAACCTTGAGCAACCAGTCTTGCTTTGTATCTCATAATTTGATTATTTTCATTTCTTTTTCTCACAAACACCCATTTATAACCGACTGGTTTTATCCCTTATGGTGTTGGCACTATCGGCCCAAACACTTCACGTTTTGATAGGGAATTTAGCTCAGCTTGTATAGCTTCTTTCCATTTTGGCCAATCATTTCTTTGTCGACATTCTTCAATGGATCGTGGCTCTGGATCATTATCAGTATTTATTTCTATATCTGTAGCCACATTGTAGATGAATATATCATTTATTTCGGTCTCATGCCGATTCAATCTTTGACCATCATCTACATAGCAAATTGAATTTTCAACATTTTCAGAAATATCATCCCCCATTGATTCTTCATTAACTTGTTCTGAGGGTTTTATAATTTCCTCTCCCTTTTCACATGTTAGATCCTTATCTTTATTTTTCTGCTTTCTTTTTCTAGGAGCTGAATCTTTGGCACCAATTGGTCTTCCACGTTTTTGTCGTGGTTTATTTTCCACTTGATTTTCTTTCAATGGATTCTTAGGAATCTCAATTCTTGCAGGAGCATTGGCTGGTATATATGATTTGGTTATCGTTTTAGTATCGATGAATGCATCGAGTATTTCATTTGCAATATTTTTGCAATTTAATGATCCTTTGAACTTCAAGTTCACATTCATTGAGTACGAGGATCATATGTATGTAATCGTGATGCATTCCAATCAATTTCTTTTTGGCTCATTTTGAGTAATCATTTCTCTCCTAATGCAGGGGAAGACAGATTCATCAAAATGACAATATCTAAATCTTCGCATAAATACATCCCACGTTAATGGTTCTAAATATCAGTATAATTGAAGGGGAATCATAACCAACATATATACCAAGTCTGCGTTGTGGACCCATTTTTGTACGATTTGGTGGTGGTATTGGCACATATCTGCACTGACCAAATATTCTTATATATGAAATATCAGGCTCTTTACCCATAACAAGTTGGTGTGGTGAATATGAATTACATGTAGTGGGTCGGATCCGTATTAAAGCTGCGGCATGCAAAAATAGCATGATCCCCACGCACTTGAGGCGGTTTAGTCCTTAATAACATTGGACGGGCGATAATTTGGAGTCTTTTAATTAATGACTCGCCAACCCATTTTGGGTATGTACATGAGACTCTTGGATGCTCAACATGTATTCAACTGTCATACTGATAATCATAAAATGATTTTTGATGAAAATTCATCAGCATTATCAAGACGAATTGTCTTTATGGGATAATCTGAAAATTGTGCTTTAAGCCTGATAATTTGTGCCAATAACCTTGCAAATGCTACATTCCTTGTAGGCAATGAGTGAAACATGGGACCATCTAGTCGATGCATCGATTACAACCATAAAAATACCTAAATGGTCCACATGATGGATGTATTGGTCCACATATGTCTCCTTGTATTCTATCTAAAAATTTAGGAGATTCACCAGTTACCTTAGTTATAGAAGGTGCAGCTTATTAGCTTTTCCCATTGAGCGTCGCTGAACATGCATATTCATTAGTGTTAGGATTTTTATAATCCTTCGATGGGTGTCCATGAGAACTAGTAATAATCCGCGCAACATAATAGCACTCGGATGTCCAAGTCTTTCATGCCATATTTTAAATATCTACGGGTCATTAACCTTCGGGTTATACCGTATGTGATTCCATCACTTTAATACGTGTAAAATATAATTCGAGGATATCTGAAAGCTTTCAAGTACACGCTTTTTGGCATGAAATAACTTGTGTAATATAAAGATATTCTTTTCCTTCCTTATCAACCGTATCTAAATGATATCCATTGAGACGTATATCTTTAAACCTTAAAAGGTTCCTCCTAGACTTAGGGGAATAGAGAGCATTTTTCATCTGCAAGGATGTTCCATTTGGCAACATCAATGCTGCTTCTCCAGAACCTTCAACCAGGTCTGATGACCCTGCTATTGTGGCTATACATGCCTTTCTCATTGATAAGGATATAAAATATATTTTTCTTGTCAAAATAGTATGCGTTGTCCCGCAATCAATAATGCATTCATCATCAGTCATATTCTAACAAAATAAAAGAAAAACATAATTTAATAAAACATAAAGACAAATTACAAACTAGTCTATAAGGGAATCTGACATATCTAAATATGTATTTTCAGTTACATTTAAATTATTTATAGAATTATTCTCTATTGGATCAACTATGGGGTTGTCAGTAAAATTTGTCTCAATATCTTTACCTTTCTTATTTTTAAGTGATTCTTGGTAAAGATGGACAAAATGTTTAGGGGTCCTGCAAATTCTGGACCAATGACCTTCCAGGCCACAACGATAGCATGTATCATTCTTTGTCTCTGATCCCATCTTGTGGATTTGTTGTTTTTGTTGATGTACATCAATTCTGTTATCGCGTGGTCCGATATTATTTCGGCCCCCACCAAGACCGCGTAGTCCTCGACCACCATAATTCTCGTCCACCGCGGTTTTTAAAAACTAGCACGGCGATCACGCCATCTTTTTGCCCAAAATTAATTTCAGCGGTGGTCTGATCCGGATGATCGAGATTGATGATTACGCATCAACATTCATTGTTTTGCTCCGCCACAAGCGAGACAAGAAATTAATTCGCAGAATTTTTGTAAAAATTCTTTTTCTCTATATTGTTGTTGTAATATAACATTTTGCATGCGTGAAATGTTGTAAATGTTTTTCTCGAGCATCATTCCTTCATTCATCGCTTTCTCCATGAGGCAATCTGAAACAATTTTAAACATTTCGAATTATATTCTCGCACGCTTTTAAAAATCTTGAAACCCCGAGGCTTGACCAATCATTACGTGCTTTTGGGCAAGTAGACCATTCCGAGATGCTCAAATCTTTCTTTCGTGGATAACCACAATTCCCCGTGGATCCCTCAATGGTCAAGTATTCATTCTTCGAGCCATCATCAATATGATGCCTTATAAATATTAAGGCCATCGCCTTATTATCACTAGGCTCATTGTTATTAGCCCTCAATAGTTTTTACTCAGGTTTCTTGCTTTCAGATGGAGCTTGATATCGAGGCTCCATGATATATAATTACTCCCCGAGATTTGAAGGGCATCGAATTCTCTTTTTGCAATATTTGCCATTTTTCTTCAAAATAATAATATAGCATGTAATTAGAATAGAGAGTACATAATAAAATATAAAGCATCTACGCTGATCATATATATAGTACTGTTCATGTATGATACTATTCATATATACGGTACTATTCATGTATTATGGTATTGTTCATACGCTGCAATTATTGTAGCATTGGGAATTAAAATTTGTTTGAAAGTGATAATAAGTTAAAAGGGAAGAAGAAGTAAAGATAGGGCAAAGAAGAAAGTAGGGGGCCGACGGAGAAAAGCTGGCCGAGTTGCCGACGGAGAAAAGCCGGCTGAGTTGCCGACGGAGAAACTCGAAGGGGCCGGTGGAGTAGAGAAAAGGGCGACGGAGAAGAGAAAAAGGTCCAGGCAGATTTTTACCTGATTTTGTCAACGATCGCCGGGATCGGAGGGTCGCTGCGAAAACTTAGGAAAAGATGATGCTTGATAATTTGGATTTGATGGAAAACCTCATTGTAATAATAATATTATTGTTTTTCTTGTTTATTTTAAAAGTACTGGCAATATTAGCCTTACTGGCTTTAGTAATGTATGTTTTTTATGTATGCTTCAAAGAAAATCTTATGTATTGTTGACTGAATAAAATGTATGGTTTGCTAGTATAATAGTACCTGTCGATCCTTCCTGCATTCAGTGTTAGTAATGGATTCCACATATATAACATATATATTAGATGAGTCAAAGAAAATTAAAATCATATGAGCAAATTCGTGCTAATAACGTGTTAAGAATATATGTTATAAATGTAAAGATAGTAATAAGAATAGAGAACCATAGTATTTACCAAAACCCAAAAACTCTGAAGAATTAACTTCTTCTTCTTTCTTCTTTTATTTCTCTTCTCTTTTCTATATCACAAATTATACAAATGAGGGGGTATTTATAGGGTTACAAGAGTTGAATGAATGGCCAGGATCGATTTGAACCGACGGTCCAAAATACCCTGGTTGGTGGAATAGTAACAGTACCGGCGACTGCTACAGCACCACATGGGGTGGCTGCTACAGTGTTTTTCTAGATGATACTACAGTACACCGCCTGCTACAGTGACATTGCTACAGTAGGCATCCATTAAAAAATATTTGTTTATAACAATCTACACTTTTTTCTTTTTCTTTGAGAATACCCCTATTTAAAAGTTAACCAATGGACATACATGTATAGAGATGTACTAATTATGATAAATTATCGAATCTTTACATATTTATTAACATGTTCACGTGCCATATGGGATAATGAAAGTCGGCCATTTGCACGGCTAACAGATTTACAAAAACTATACTGAAAAAAAACCCTCACCATGCAATCCTAGAAAGAACTTGTTTCATATAAGACCCATTTGGGAGAGATTTAAATAGAATCATAAATGGTACCTAAACCTAGAAGTAGTATGTGAACAGTTATACTACAATACCACGAATGTAGGATTTCGACCATTTGTCCACCCACTTAGTGGCAGAGCACGAATTATAAATAAGGGAAGGGGGGAATTTAATAAATCAAAATTCAAATATAATCAAAATCATATAATCAAAATCATATAATTGTTTTTAAAAGAAGTCTTTTACATAAGCAAGTACAATAAAACATCAATAAAAATAAATTAATAATTAACGTCTATGAGTTTTCATATTTTAAAAACAATGAATAATTTATTTATTATCTATACGATAAAAAATATCTTTTTCAATATATGCCACAAGGCAGTCGACTAAGAATTGATCACTAGTTTTATTGCATAGTCGAGTCTTCACAATTTTCAGTACAGAGAAAACCCTTTTCACAGTTGCAGTTGAAATAAGTAAAATCAAAGCTAGAGTTATGAGCCTGTAAACCAAAGGATACAAAATATTTATTTTTGTTCTCACCAATCTCATAGCAAGATCATTAATTCCTTGTAGACGTATTGGACCTCACATCAACAATATAAATATCTAATTGATTCTCAAGAGCAAGGACTTCTATCTTTGAAAAATCATATGGATATAGCCGGGAATAGAAACATAAAGCTCCCAGGGTATGAGTCTACTGGAGGGGCTGTGGGGTGCAGGGCCATCGTCGGAAAAGTCTCAGGGAGCGACCGTGAGTGTGGAGGGTTGCTTTACTAAGAAAGGAATGACATTTGCGGAGGCTGTTAGCTCATCTTCGGAGGACCTCGGGAGCTCGAAGGGAGAGAGAGGCAAGACGCAGAGCAAGGCTAAATCTATCACAGGCGCCAAACGACCTCGGTCTACTGGTGAGCAGTCTTGTGGCCGATGCTTCCGGATGATGCATAAGACTTCTGAATGCCGTCATCAAGTAGTGTGCCTTCGTTGCGCGGGGGTTGGGCATGTTGCTGCGAAATGTAAGATGGAGCCTCGGCGGAGTCCAAAGAGGAAAAGAGTGCATGTTCATACTAATCGTTCGTCGGAGGCAACTGATGAGATTTCTGGGGAGTCTCCTCCCTCTTTGTTACTGCGATCGCAGGATCCTCATCCCCTGATGGCATTGCACTCGACCCTGTCTCTTCCTCTGACACTGGAGATTACCGTAGTTAGAAAGGAGCTGGCTCTAGCGGTGGTGGTGTCTATTTTATCTGGTTACGTGTTGGACGGGGGCCTCGACGAGGTTCTCCCCTCTATTATCAATCGCTCGCTTGACGGACCGCTCACCCAGCTGAACGATGATATGTATCTGGTTCCGTTATCAAATTGTGCGGAGGTGAAAGAGGTTGGCAAGTTAGACGTGGTGTAGTTCTCGACGAAGGATGGAGCGTGCTCGGCGAGGTTTGCTCCTTGGTCGGTGGAGCTCGGGGCGGTGAGTCGTGCGTAGGAGATGGGTTATGGGTACGTATTTGGAACTTATCGTTGCATGGATGGTATTAGAGTGTGATTCTGGAGGTCCTAAAGAAGGTTGGCGAGATGGTGACCCTTTCACAGGAATTTAAAACCAACAAATGGTTTGTCTCCGCTTTGGTGCGCCGGAGACCGGGGATGGTATTACCCATTGAGCTTGAGCTCAGTCTGGGGATGCGCAAGTATGCGGTGCTTCTGACGGTTGATAATGATAAGAAAACGGAGTATAGGACTGATCTTGGGCGCTATGTTCTCAGTGACCGAAGGGTGGACGGTGAGTGAAGTCTCTAGATGCGGCAGGCCAAGTAGGTGGCTTCTTCTGGGGAGTTGAAGGAGCAATCTTCAGAGTGACCGAGCTTGAAGGAATCAGAGGGGCCGGTTGAGCGTGGCTCCCGCCCTGAGGACGATGAGGGACATGGACCCCATGGGAGGAGGTTCGATCTGCCGGCACTGGAAGCGATCGTTACCCGTCCATGCAGAGGCACGATAGTAGTTGGTTGGAGGTGTGAAAGAGACCGGTGTTGGTTGAGCGAGGCTCCCACGCTGGAAGACCTGGGGGCTCACGGCAGGATAATGGGAACGTGGTGGAGCGTAGCTCCCACGTAGATGGTAGCAAAGCTCCACCGAGGCTGCTGGTCTGGGGACTGATGGGCCGAAGCGAGTTACGGGAGGGACCGCTGGACGGTCATCTGATGGTACGGTGATGAAGCGTATAGAAGAGACGAGGCCCAGAGCGGCGTTGAAAGGACTGATGAAGCTCTATGTCAAAAGATGGGTGGCTCGCAAAAGTCTAAGGCCAGTGCATGGTGATAATAGGCCTGTCACCGAATTTATAGCGTACGAGGTTCTTGGGAATCATGCGCGTAGTCCTTTCGACGATTTCGAGGTTGCTTTATCCACGTGACAAAATGAGAAACAGGGTGGAGAGAAAGTGGGGGTCCCGTTCAGCTTTGTAGATCCGTTAGCTATGGAACTTTGGTTGAGAATGGGTGATGGCCCAGATTATGGCTTGAAAGGGAGGGTGTTGGGGTTGGATCCAGTGCTTGAAGGTGAATGGGGATCCACTATGGGCCAGCCCAATCACAGAGATGAGATTGGAGGCCTAGTTGGAAAAACTGGGGCTTCTGTGGGGAGCAATTATGGGCCGGGACCTGAGCCTCTATTGGCTAGTGAGGGGCTGGAGGTGGATGGGCCTATATGTGGGCTGGTGGGAGAAGGGAGTGGGTTTGAATCTCTGAATAAGATTGGGTCGGTTAGTGAGGGGGAGGCGGGCCATGGTCCTTTGAGGGAGGTGGGATGTTTACTGGAGGGGTGGACATTTTGGACGGCCATGCAAAGCTGACATTTGTCCCTCCGTCGGGTTTTCAGTGGCAATTCCTTGCTAATGTCTGGGTTCTAGCTCCAGTGACGGTACACAAGGAGTTTGGTAAGGATGTGGAGTTGGGGGATTCTCATGTATCTGAGACGGAAGAACGTGCTGAAGAGTATGCCTCTGATGAATCTATTTATGAGTTTGAAGGAGGGGGTCTCGTCGCCATCTAATGAAGCGCTAAAAGGTGTTAGGAAGAGTGAGCGCCACAAGAAACCATCGTCCAGGTGGAACGAGGAGGCGGGTTTTGTGGCGGAGCCCCCTAGATAGACCAAGAAGAAAGTCATACGTGAGGAATCATCAGAAGGCACACCTTCCAAGCCCCTTGCTATTTCAGATTGGTCCAATGTTTAAATTGTTAGCTACTGTATTGCATGTGGAATTATGTTTGATGATTCTATTTGTCACTTAGATGCATGTGTTGATTATATCTGTAAAGTAGAAGAAACTTGTTCCTTGGCATGTGTTGGCTCTATTTCGGAGCAGACGGAGAACTCCGTGGAGGTCCACGGTAACTATATTGTTGTTTATGAATATTATATCCTGGGATGTTAAGGGTCTGGGTCGACATGCTAAACGGTTCCTACTAAAGGACGTTTTGAATCTTCAGTTTGCAGATGTGTGTTGTTTACAAGAGTCCAAACTAGAGGATATTTTGGGTATGAAGTGGAGGGAAATTGGAGGTCCACGCTTGGAACGATTTGACTTCCTCCCGTCGGTTGTGTCTTTTGGTGGCATTATTATTAGATGGAACAGTGTGATGCTCTTGGATACTGTGGTCATGAGGGGAGATTTTTTGCTTAACTGTTGATTTTTGCTCTAAGAAGGACAACCTTCTTTGGCGGTGTACCTCTGTCTATGGACCGAATGCGCGACACCTTAAACGCGCCTTTTGGGAGGAGATCATGAGTTGTTGTAGTGACCTAGGTGTGCCTTGGATGATTTGTGGTAACTTTAATGCTATTTTTTTTTGCTGGAGGACAAATGTGGCGGGAATTCGAACTTAGCGGACATTAGGGATGCTAACACCCTTCTGCACGACCTTTACCTTCATGAATCCCCGGCAATGGGGAGGAGATTTACTTGGACAAATGGGCAAGAAAATCCTATTTGGGTTAAGTTGGATAGGTTTCTTGTTAATAGGGCCTGTATCGACTGATTCCCGAGATTGATTCAAAATTGTCTCCCGAGGTTGGGCTCGGATTGTATGCCTATCAAACTTAAGGTGGGGATGCACTGTGCCAAACCTAGATCATTTTGCTTTGAGAATGTTTGGATTACGGTGGAAGGTTTCTCTGAGTTGGTGTCTAAGTGGTGGGCAGGGTTAGAGCCTAATGGTTGCGGCGCCTTTGTGTTGGCTAAGAAATTGGCGTGGCTTAGGGATCAGCTACGTAGTTGGTCTAAGGAGAGTTTTGGTTCCATTAAACTCCGGAATCTTTCATTGTTACACAAGTTAGAGCTGATTAATGTTATCAAAGAATCGAGGTGTCTTAGCTCTGATGAAATTACCCAGGAACGTGGTTTGTTGTAAAGCTTGGCTGGAATCCGTAGACAATAGAAGGTTTACGGGAATCAGCATTCCCGTTTAAAGTGGCTGAAGGAGGGGGATGAAAACATGAAGTATTTTCATTCAGTGTCTAACAGGAGGAAAAACATTAATTTCATCCCTACCATCAATATTGGATCTGCCTCCTTCACTGATGCTAAGGATATTGGCAAAGTTTTTGAGCAGCGGTTTAGGGCCTTTTTCAGTCAATGTAGGCCTTTTCGCTTCAAGGTGGATCTAGATAATTTATTGATGAATAAAGCCTTAGTGGACTTATCCTTTCTTGAGCAACCTTTTACAATGGAGGAAGTGAAAAGAGCGGTATTCGACCTAGGAAGTGACAAGGCTCCTTGGCCGGATGGGTAACCTATGTTCTTCTTTAAAACTTATTGGGAGATTGTTAAAGGGGAGATATTGCAACACTGTAAGGATTTCTACACTGGCAAGGCAAACTTGGAATGAGTTAATTGGGCTTGCATTGTTCTCATCCCTAAAGTCTTGAGCCCGTCTTCACCGGGGGATTATAAACCTATTACTCTAATTAATTCTTCGTTGAAAATCATCAGTAAGATTCTGACCTCGTGTCTTAGCATGGTGATGGACTCCTTGGTGGACCACGCGTAATCTGCTTTTCTTAAAGGGAGGTGTATACTGGATAATATTGCTATGGCAGATGAGGCTATTTTCATCATCCATAAAAGGAGATTGATGGGTCATATTCTCAAGGTGAACTTCGCTAAAGCTTTTGATTCGGTTGATTGGGACTTCTTGTTGGAGCTCCTAAAGGCCAGGGGTTTTGGATCCAAATGGCTAAGATGGATTTCTTCGAATCTCTGTTCTTCAAAGGCTACGATTCTAATCAATGGTTCCCCTAGTGGATATGTAAGGTATCAAAGAGGACTAAGACAAGGAGACCCTCTGTCGCCGCTGTTTTTCGTGCTAGTCTTAGATGTGTTGTGCACTATGTTTCGTTCTTTTGGTTAGGTGTTTCCCGGTGTCTCTCCTCTTTTAGGGGATGTGTTTCGGTTTAGGCAAAATCTGGTTCTGAGTCGCTATTCTGGATGGACAGATAGCTCAATGGTCTTGCGCCGATGTACATATAGCCAGATGAATTCCTTGCGTCTCCTATGCCTCATGGGACGGTGCAGGAGTTGGCTTTGTTACTGGCGAGGCCGCTGTTCGTGAACGATCCGGATGTTGTGCAGATCCTTACTAGATTGAACTTGGCGTCAAGAAGGGATAGTGATCTAAAGGTTTGGGGTTTGATGGCCAATGGGGCCTTCTCGGTTAAGTCATTCTACAGTCTCTTGAATAAGGGAGGACTAAGATGCCCAATTGCTAACACCTTTTGGAAAGGTCCCTGCCCAAAGAAGGTTACTATTTTTAATTGGCTAGCTTGGAAGAACAAGATCCTCTCTCTTGAAAATCTTGCCAAGTGTCACTACAATAGGCTATCGACTGATACATGTGTGCTCTGCCATGCCGATGTCAAATTTGCGGATAATCTTTTCTTAAAGTGTCAGTTCTCATAAGAGGTTTGGTCGGCCCTTAGTCGATTCCTTCAGTTACCTGAGCTTCTACTGTCTATGGCTTAATTATGGAGCAGCTGGAGGTCGGCCTTATGGCCAGCGGTTCGGGTGTTTGGGTATTTGATTGTTAAAGCCTATGTGTGGTCGATTTGGCTTACACGGAATGATTATATTTTTGCTGATAAATGTGATAATCCTCTTGATGTATTGATGAAGACTGCTCATATGTTGTTATCTTGGTGCTCTGCAGCTCTTGAAGGTGTGAAAGCGAAGCTTACTGATCCTATATCCTCTATCGAGCACTGACTTAGAGTTTTTCGGACCTCGCTTTTGGGGGCCGGGGGTGGATGGCACCCCATGCTTGAGGTTGATTTGACCGGTGGTGAGGAGTAGCTTTTTGTGTTTTTTTTTGGGTTAGGAGGAGAAACGTTGTTCCTCCATTTCTGTTCGTTTGCCTTTTGTTTCCACAATTAGTGGAAGATTTGTTGTACCTTTTGTTACTTTTATTTTAATGCATGTGGTTTATCCATCTTTAATAAAAAAAGTTGAGCTAACCTTTCTTTATGAAAAGTTGAAAATGAGTCCATTGGGCCACACATGCAACACAAATAAAGATTTAGTAGAGAGTTGAGATGGTGGCAAATGGCAACCTAACCTAAATCCAACACACACACAAAAAGTGTACAAAAGAAACAAATCATAATAACCCTAGATGATAGGAAAAAAACTAATTGACTAATTATAAATCTAATTGGAGAATTGAAGTTGAAGATGAGAAAGATGGGTATCAAATCTTGGAGCTTGTTGATGATCATGATGGTGAATAATTAAAATTCGGAGATGATCAGACAAAAGAGAGAAATGACCTAGGATTGCGGCGTGAAGGTGAGGAGAGATCATGAGAGAGATTCTTTTTTGTTATTTTAATTAACTATTATAAAAAAATAAATAATAAGAGATAAAATTACATGGTCAATTGAAAAATAGATTTTTTTTTTTGGGGGCGGGGTGTAATTAGTGTATTAAGTAAATGAAATATTTTTAAAAAAATATTAAATTAAAATTAGAGGTTTTTATAAAAAAACTATACATATTATTAAAGTAGATGTATAAACTGCTTTGAGAGTGATTCAAGGAATAGTTTTAAATATTTTTATTATATTTAAAATCTTTTTTATATTAACTATGGTATTAAAAATTGAAAATTTTAATTGCTTAATAGGTATTTATTTCATCATAGGCATTAAATATGTTTCGTATTAAATATTTGGTAAGTTCTTCTAATGGAAACTGATAGTAATATGATTCAAGAGAATTTCAAAGAAGATTTTTAATTTTTTTTCTTATATTTAAAGTGGCATTGATTTTATCATGGGCATTAAATCGATTTTGTATTAAATATTTAATAATAAAAGTTTGAGATTGCAATGAATTTAAAAATCACAAAATCAATCACAAACAAGTAAAATTCAATAAATCAATCGTGAATTGATAGCAAATCGTTAAAACATTTTTTTTTAATTAACAATTTTTTTCTAAAAAATATGGATAAAATATAAATTCAAACTATTTTAATTTAGAAAGAGAATGACTATTGCATAAATTGTTATATTAAAATCATAATTTTTATTTATATTAAATATGATATTAATAATTAAAATTATAATTGCTTAATAGGCATTGATTTCATCCTGGGCAATCTGTTTTATATTAAATATTTAATAAGCTCTTCTAATGGAAACGGATAGTAATTTGGAGAGGGTTTCAAGGAAAATTTTTATTTTATTTATTTAATTTTTTTTGCATATATTTAAAGTGGCATAAATTTCATTAGGGCATTGAATTGGTTTTATTTTAAATATTTAATAAGAAACATATGGTAATCTCAAATCTGATTGGAGGGAGTTTAAAGGAAGATTTTTAAACTTTTTTTTAAGAAATTTTACCATTGCATTATGAACATATAAAATTTAATGAAATTAATTCATCATGGGTGTTCAATTGGCTTTATATTAAACATTTAATAAGTTCTTTTCATGGAAATGGATGGTATTTGAAGACTGAAAATCTTTGCTAAATTTATTTTGAAGTATTTATTTAGAAAAGAGTAAACAACATTTATTTGGTATTACATAAAATATAAAAACTTACGATATTAATAATTTGTTTAAATTTTTTTATTACATTTAAGTTTTTATTCATATTACTTATGATATTAATAATTGAAAAACTTTAATTGTACTTATTTATTTATACAATAAATGTTAATAAGACTTTTGAAATCCAAGGTATACAATAGTTTTCATTACATGAGTTGTTTAATTATATTATTTTATAATTTGCTCTAGAGTGTTTCTAAGAACAAATTTAATTTTTTTATCACATTTAAATTTATTTAAATTATTTATTATATTAATAATTGAAAAATTTTAGTTGTACTTATTTATTTATGCAATAAATGTGCATAATATTTTTTGAAATCTAAGTTATATAACAGTTTCGATTTAGGAGTTGTTTAATTATATTATTTTTTTTATAGATGATATTGTCTTAAAACATTTATAAAATTTTAAAAACTCCGTTGCGAAGCCGAGAAAAATACCTAATAAATAATAAAAATTAAAGAATAAAGAGTAAGGTGATTGACAGGGACCATTAACATATATTAACTAAATAAAATATTTAAAACAAAAAAAATTGAAAAGATAAGGGGGGCAATTGGCCCCTTATTACTTGTTCAACCCACTCGCGTGTGATAATCCACCTTCATCATATTTGACTTTATTTTTAGGAAAACAACCCTATAATAGATGTCACCACCCATCAAGATTCAATCCACACCAAATTGAATATAAACCACTTATAATATTCTCCGGCCGGTCATCCGGTTCCACTCACCTAAAAAAAACAAAACCAATACATAACATACACAATGCAAAGTGGAATCCAAGGCACATAACAGCATAACAATGTGGAATTCAAACATATCTTTGATCTTTCTCGTCTTCAAAACTAATCATCCCAAATTAATCTTTTGTCTTCTCCAGCGTCATCTTCTTTATATACATACTCAACCCACTCTCCATTCTTACACCACTCAAAACAACATCCTCATCATCATCATCATCATTCTAAGAAATGGGATTTCCAAACCAGGATACCAAAATCCCAATTCTAGTAGTCCCATTCCCAGCACAAGGCCACCTCAACCAGCTCCTCCATTTCTCCCTCCTCCTCTCTTCCCATGGCTTCCCCATCCACTTCGCCTCCTCCTCTATCCACAACCACCAAGCCCGCCACCGTCTCCGAGGCTGGTCCTCTACATCCCCCCACAACATCACCTTCCATGATATCCCCATCCCTTCTCTTCCTCCATCCAACCCCAACCCCAACGCCACTCACAACTTCCCTTCCCACCTAATCCCTGTTTGGGATTCCGTCATCCACCATCTCCGTTCTCCTCTCGCCTCTCTCCTCCACTCCCTCTCCTCCTCCTCCCCTCTCATCCTCATCCACGACCCTCTCATGTCCCATGTCGGCCATGATGCAGCTTTAATCCCTTCTATCCACACTTTCAAGTTCCAGTGTGTTCCTGCCTTCACTGCACTTGCGTTCACCTACGAACTCAGCTCCAAACCATTTCCTCAGGACAACGACATCCTCTTCTCCCCCTTACCCAACTGCTGCCCTGAAGAGTTCTGGACCTTTTTAATGAAACATGATTATGATAGCCCATGCGAAGGGGTGGTCATCAACACGTCACGCACCATTGAAGAACCTTTCATTGATCGTCTTGCCAAAGAAGATGACTTTGTTGGCAAGAAGATTTTTACAGTGGGTCCTGTGAGTCCACTCACTGTAACTGATCATAAGTCTGGACCTCGTCATCCGTGTCTTGAATGGTTGGACAAGCAACCGCCCAGGTCAGTGGTGTATGTAGCTTTTGGAAGCACAACGACAATGTCAGATGAGCAGTTAAAGGAGATAGCATTGGGTTTGGAGAAAAGCAAGCAGAGGTTTATTTGGGTTTTAAGAGAAGCTGATCGAGGGGATATAAGTAAAGAAGGGGAACTTATAAGGGAGAAGAGCCTGTTGTTGGACTTTGATAAGAGAGTTGAAGGGATGGGAATTGTAGTGCGAGGATGGGCACCACAACTGGATATACTGGCCCATGGTTCAACAGCAGCTTTCATGAGTCACTGTGGATGGAACTCATGCATGGAAGGGATGAGCATGGGAGTGGCTCTGCTGACGTGGCCCATGCATTCGGACCAACCAAGGAATGCACTGATGATAACTGAGCATCTTAAGGTTGGGGTGATGGTGAGGGAGTGGGAAAAAAGGGATGAGGTTTTGAAGGGAGAGAAGGTGGATGAAGCTATCCGGAAGGTGATGGTGGATGAAGGAGGGGTGGAAATTAGGAAAAGGGCTAAGGAGTTGGGAGAGAGGATTAGGAGTGGTACTAAGGAAGGTGGGTCATCTTATGAACAACTTTTGGCTTTTATTGATCATATTAGTAGATGTTATTAGTGATTTCATTTATCCACAATCTTACTAAAATTATATAGTATTTGTTTTCAAGATTTTTGTTAGAAATAATGTTTGGTTTGCATTGCTTGTATTGTTGATTTTCTTGTTTATTGATTGTATTGTTGATTTTCTCTTCTACACATTTGCGTAGATTGATGGTAAGAAGAAGATTAACACATGATAAAAGGAACAATATTATAATCTTCAAAATTTTATTGTCTGAATTATATGGAGATTTTTTTTTTCAATTTCTTATTATTCTTTTCTTTAAAGCTCTCCATTCTTCTTTCATGACTCTAGTTTAATTTTAATATAAAGCATTAATTATTACTTAAAATCTTAAATAGTTGAGCCAGAGATAATATCTATACTCATTTCATATTATTTAATAAAATAAAGTTACCAGATCCAAATCTTTATTTATATAATTTTATTGTTTTCGATGAGGTATATTTTAATCTCATTGTGAATCTAGTCAACAATGGATTGCTAGACTATTTTTAATATTTATTTCTAAAAATCTTATCTTCTATTTCATTTTATTTTTTTAAATGAAATGGATGAATTGACTTGAAATATTATAGACATCGTAATTAAGAAAAATTAAGTAAATAGAGTTGTTAAAAAAGACTAACTAGATTTGGACTTCTAGAAATAAATATAACAAAGATAGCAGTTGATGTTTTATTTTTTTAAAATAAAAAGGAGATAAATTGATTCAAGTAAATGAGGCATGGAGGCTTTTTTCTTATTGAAGGATCTTTTTTATGTTTTATTAATTAATATAGCCGACAGCTATTATATTTGTCCAAATAGCGTGGCTATCAAATCAAGATGCCCACAGACTAATTTTATGCATATATATATCAAATATTTTGCGTCATTTGGGCTATAATTATATAATACATTGAATAACATCTTAGATGGGGTACAAGCAGAAAACTAAAAATAAAATAAAAAGAAGGAAAATAACCGAAACAAGACCAGGTGCACTCAGGAAACATGGGCTAAAACCTCAGCTCTTGACTAGTCTGTCGATCAATGGAGTGATCAAAGAACTCCAAGCTACGTTTTGCTATTGTAACTGAGTCTGCTAGTCTTGTCCTTTTAGCTTCAAGGTGGCATTGAACCATGATAGAAACTTAAAAATAATTTTTATGACAATGACAGAGCACGAAAGAAAATTTAACATTAAAAAAATGATCAATTTTTTTCTAGTCATACATTTCAAGTTATAGCCTTAATGAGTAAATCCCCTGTCTCCCTAAAGCCTGATGAAGAAATACCAAATACGCTTAGCTAAAGGGCATGGAATTAGCAAATTGTTGGTTGATTTGATTGCACCCGTTAGAGAACGCATGTGGTGGTTGGAAGAAATTATATATAAAAAAAATTATATATATAAATATGTATCTGCATATATATAATATATATATTATTACCTCCATAAATACATAGGATTAGCAAGGGCAACACTAGAAATTTTTTTTAGGGGATGCCGAAGAAAAAAAAAATTAATATTCAATTTTCACACAAACTAATTTAATTCATTGAAGTTGCGCTCTATGCTCTAAAATTGAATCGGAACTTGGAGCTTTGAAGTTGGGAATAGATAATGAGGTTTCAAGATTAGAGAAAGAAGTTTCAACTTTAGGGATGGATGATTGGCCTTTAGTAGTTTTTTTTTTTTTATGAAATATGCAACAATAGCATATCTCTTTTACCAATTATAATTTGTGAATAAAAAAAATAAATAATACATATTAAAAAATCACATGCTTTCAATTACCAATACAAATTAAAAAATAAAAAACTTATATGATAAAATAATTTTTTATTTTCAAATAAATAAAAATAAATTATCAGCAACCTAAAGGTTTGGGATGCCTAGATGATTCAATGACCATTAGGTTTTGTGGGCACGCGTGTGGTACGTCAAATAATCTGAAAATTAAAAAATAAAAGATTTTTCATAAACTCTTTTTGAATAATTTTATTTTCATTAATTCAAAACACAATCCAAAGATTAAGATGCAAGAGACAATTTAATTATTATCAAGATACCCACACTTTGAACTTGTTTTGCCGACAACCAAGGATCGTGGAGGTCGTTCTCCTAGAAGGGAGTTATGAAATGCCTATCTACATTTGAATCTTGCATTTTAGCACAAGTTCAAGACGGCACTATCACTCTATTATGAATGGATAGATGGATCAACAATTGTGCACATAAGTATCTTTGGCCTAAGTTGTTCACAACAACCCAACAACCCTTTGGGACAATACAAGAACAAGCGCGCACCTACTTCAATCTCAGGTTGACTTCTGTAATTATTGATAAGATTAATAGCAAGGTTGTCAGACCCGGCCCGGACATTGATCCGGTTGAGGCTAGCGGTCAGGAGTCAATGGGTTCGACCGGGTCAAACTGGGGTTGAACCGGGGTCAATAATAAAATATAAAAAAATATTATAATAATTAATAATGAACAAATATAATATTAAAACTATAATTATAATATAAAAAATTACTCATGATATTTAAATTGATAAATGACCTTATATGCATTAGTGTTTTCTAATTATGTCATTTATTTTTAAATTTTTTTAAACATTTACAAATTTAATATATTAATATATAATTATTGAACTCCTCTCGGTGTTTTTTATTTATTTGTTTGTTTATTGGTTGATTTTGTCAGAATAGATAAGAAATTTAATTTACTAATTCTTATCTTTTATATAGATGATACATTTTATCAATAAATTATGTAGTTTACCCAATTTCAATTGAGATTTTATTTTGTTTTAAATTTTCTTATATTTTTTATTTAGTTAGAATATTTTTATTTTTTTATATTTATAATAAAAATTACACTCATTTATTGTTTTTATAAAAATTAAATTTTTAGAAAGTATTTAGTATTTACATAACATATTAATAAATTTTTATGTTTAAATGCTAATTTTTGTTGGTATGTTTATGATATATATATATATATATATATATATATATATATATATATATATATATATATATTTTGTAATTCCATTTATTGATTATAAATTAAAAAATAATATTAATAAATATATATGATTTTGTAGTTTCTAATGAGAAAAATAATAATAAATTATTAAAAATTGTAAAAAACTCTAATATTGTGACCCGATTGACCCGACCTGGTCAACCGGTTTCCGGTTGAACCGCCCGGGTCACCGGGTTAACACTGAGTTTTTCCATACCCGGTTCAATGGGGTATACCCGGACCGATCACATGGCCGAATCCCGGATTTTCCGGTTGAACCGGCCGGGCCGGTCTGGGTCTGATAACATTGATTAATAGAAGGGTCCTAGGGTCTCAAGGGCCTAGAAATAACAAACTCTGGTGTTTGACATCCAATGGAAAATTCATAGTTTAATCCTTTTATGGATTTCTCAATTACGGAGATACCCTTTGCCCATAAACCAAGACAATTTGAAAGGCACTTGTCTCAGGAAAATCAACCAATTTAGCCGGTTGGTCTTACGTAATCGTATTCTCACTCTAGAAAATTTGGTTGTCAGATAATATAATAAACACCTTATAGTTATTGAATCAACAAACCACATTTTTCTTCTTTGCTTAGTAGTTGATTGCATTTGGAATTTTTTCTACTAGGTGTTTAGGCTCCCTGCACCCCTATGCTCTCTGAAGGATTTGTGGTGTAGCTGGAGACCCAAAATTACTCCTATGTTTAGAGAAGTAGGAGACTTCTTTGTTAGAGCAATTACTTGTAATATTTGACTAGTTAGAAATAATTGCATGTTCAATGATGTTAAATTTTTCTCGATTACTCTACAAATATGATATTATGGTACATATATTAAATATGTACGTACTTTTATAGGATGGTAACCCTGACTTTGAGTTCAATATGATGGTGCATAAATAGATTTGAACTTTATAATGTTGTATACATAAATATGATCGGCTATAGGTGTATATAACCAAAAATGATCTTTCATGTGGCCATATATGTAAATATTTTTTGAAAATACAAATACAAACTTTTATGGCGGTGTTTGTGCAAATGGAAATGTTTATATGGATGTAAGAGTGACTTTAAATTTTATAGGGTTTGTAGGCAAAGTAAAAGTTTTTACAAGAATATGCATATAAAGATGTTTTAATATACATATATATATATATATATATATATATATTAAATTTACTGGTAGTGACTAAGCTTAGCCGAAGGATTAAAAATTAGTGAAATAATGAGAGGACTAATTTGAACTCAATTTTGGTTCAGATAGCAAAATGATTTCAGGGAGATATATATAGTATGGAGATCAAAAGTAGTTTCACCAATTTTAATTTTTATCTTAATAAACATTTTACATTTACATCAAACTCTAAAAAAAAATGTAATATTTGTTGTGCAACAGACACTTGTGTATATTCTGTGTCACGGAAACCCAGAATCAATGGACCACCTCTTGCTTAAGTGCGATTTCTCAAACCGAATTTGGCATTTCTTCAAACAAATTTTTGGCCTTTGCTCCCATCCTAGTCCCATTTCTGAAGTTTGGACTTCTTGGATCCCATCATTCCAAGATCAACATCGACTCTTCTGGGATTTTCTCTTAAGAGCCATTTTTAGAAATATATGGCTCGAGAGAAACAATCATATCTTCAACTTACAAGCTCTTGTCTCGCATTCATTTATTTAAAAAATTATTCATATGCTTCTTGCTTGGATTTCTGCAGCTACATACCCAAGTCAGCACTTTCCATGTGATTCCATTTAGAAACTCAGACGCACCATTGACTTCATGAGCGAGAGTCTATATGTGGTAATTTGGCCCATTTTCCCTTGCCTATTACTTTGTTATCTTGGTCGTTTTAGTCATTTTCTCATTGTCTTTGGTTTGGGAGCATCTTGCCGAGTGTTTGACGATGTGTTTAGGGTTAAAAAGTGGTTTTCAGGGTGCACACGGTCGTGTTCAACCTGTGTTGGTCCCCTAATTTTCTCAAGAAAATCCGGACATTAAAACTTTGAATTCCAGCTCTGACACGCTCGTGTCAGGAGCACTTAGACCGTGTCCTTTCTTCATATAGGTGCTACAGTACCTGCCAGCTCTGACACGCCCGTGCGCGCTTGATGCCAAAATCGCCTGAGAAAATCAGTAGGAAGGACATGGTTGTGTTCAGACCTTGTTCCACTTTGAATATCGTGCGTTCGTCTCTTTAAAGCCCCGTTTGAGCCCGTTTCTTCACCTATTTTCCCTCAAAACCTTCCCATTCGCTTCTCCTCTCTTCCTCGACCATTCTTAGGGTTTAAGGGGTGATTTTGGTGGGATTTGTGGCCTCGTTCTTGGATCCTAAAGAGTGATCATCGATTGACTCAAGGTAAGCCCTCTTCCTTGCTTGTTCTTCCTTGTTCTTTGGATGATTATAGCTAGGGTTTTGTTGTGGATTCAAGTGGGAGCTTAATTCTTTCTTCTTTTCTTCCTCTTTGATGGTAAAACTTCAAAGGAGTATTGGTGTTGATTTGTAAGACCTTGTTATCTAGAAACCCTTGAACTTTCTTTTTCTTTGATTTTGGGGTTATTGTAGTACCGAACCAAATTTGGTTTTTTTTACTTTCCTGGTTGGTTTTAAGGGTTGTGAGAGATCTATTCTTGTTAGATCTTCTAGCTAGAGAGTTCAGAAAACCCTAGAAGCAATCATTTCCCTATTTTGAGCATTTTCCTTCATTTCAATTGATCTAGTTGTTGATGTTGTTTAGTTATTTGTTTGGTTTGTTTAATTGCTTTCTAGGAGGAGAAACTTCAAGCAAGGGGAAAGAGCCAGTGGAGAAAGTAACACCGGAGGGTTTCTAGCTCCCCAAGTTTGTGAGTGGGATTTACTAAAGTTTGGACTATGATTCACGCATGTTTGTTTAATATTTAAGTTGCTTGCCTTTGAATGATAGACCCCACATTACTAAATCTCTTTAAAAGTTTTACCTGGAGTTTAGGAATCATGGTGATTTATGATTTGGCTTATTGCTTGGATATTTGCAAATTGTATATATATATTGTTGTGATTTGGAAACCCCATGTTTTAAAATATATGTTTCAAATTATGCATTTTTAAGAGATTTGATGTTCTTGTTATGATGACCAAAAAGGCATGTGGAAATTGAGTTGAATTTTATTGTGATGATGAAATCTTTGAAGTATATTTTTAAAAGATACTTTTGTATGATGTTCTTGATGAAAATGATTTCATGGCAAATGTTATAACCAAGCTATTCACTCTTGGAGTGAGATTTGCAAATGTGAACACTTGTGATCTCTTAAATGGGAATTATGTTATCATGTCGATGTATACTGAGCCTACGGGCTGGATTACTATTTAAATGTTTTGATGGTGACATAGGAGCCGAGCTCCAGTACTACTGCAGTAAGGGAGTGGATGGTTTCCACGGGTCAACCTGTTTAGAGGTGGCGTGGAAAACCGTCAAACCGGTTTTGCCATTTCGGGCGGGAGCGTAGAGCCCTGACTTGGATATGGTTGGGTTGTTCGGAGTCACCACACCAACTTCCCAGCGGCCAACACCAAGACACGTGCATCTTGGTGGCTCCAGACCTAACCGAGGCCACGGGTAGCGATGGAGGATTTTCGAGGCCATTCTGTATATTGTTGAAAATTTTTATGAATCGTTGATTTAGTTTATTTCTAAGCATCTTGACATTTGAAGCTCTTGAAAAGATGTGAATACTAAATTTCCGAATTGAATATATATTCCTTGATGATTTCAAAGGAAATGTTATTTTGCATTTTGTTGAGAAAGCTTATATCCTTATGTTATAATTGTTATTTAAAGCATCTTTATCCTTATTAAGAATTGAAACCATTTTTTTTTTATTTTACTTTCATTGAGCATGCTTGAGCTATAGTTCCATGTTTAGCCCCTCTCTGAGTAACCTAGTTACTTACCCCCTCTTTCTTCCTCCTAAGTGATAGCACAGCTTAAGGGTAGAGGCGTGGAGTGCTTGGCAAGAGTTGTGTTTGTCTTCCCATTTTGAGCTGTGTATGTTGCTTATTCCTTGGCATGTATTATCAGGGATCCACTATGTGTTGTCGAACCCTATTACATCTTTCATCATTTAAAATACTTTGATATGTCAGTTTGGTCTATGTCACTCGGAAGATGGTATATTTTGTCTTTTTGGACTCGCTGTGGTTGTCATTGTTGTTGTTGCTAGCCTTATTATAGTGTGGTTGTTTATACTTATTACCTTGGTGTCAATCCATTGAACATGGGTAAGATGATTGTTGTAAGTATTTATTGTAAAATTATTCTTTGTGATTATAGTGCCATTGTGCAAAGAACGGGTTAGCGTTACAGCGATCTAGGGTTGAGGCAGGTATTTGACCTCTTTTGGGTTATCGTGGCGGTACGCCACGTGTGGGACCCGCGGGATGGGACGTGACACTATATGACTAGTCCAGCGCTATGACCACTCCCACTGCTCGGGAGTGATCGACTTTGTCTATCTGCTTGAGGAGGCCTTGAATACTAGAGGGTGGACTTGCCTCTGTAGTTGTTTTTTTCTTCTACTTTTGCTTTTTTGTCTGTTATGTGGTTTTTGTTGAGGTGTGATTCACCCCTGATGACTGTGTCTCGCCTCCTGTTGTTTTGTTTGTTCCTTTCTTGTAGTTTAATTTGTTTATTCTTGTTCCTGTTTGTACTTGTTTACTTTGTTAATAAATTATTGGTTTATCTACTTTATTAAAAAAAATTACATCAAACTCAATAGTAGGGTAAGTATCACTGGTGGCCACAAATGTTTCGTAAGTATAACGCTGTGGCCACATACGTTTTTTTTGTAACGATGTGACCACGAAACTTGTCTCCGGTCACACTCATGGCCACAATTTCATGTTTGGGGGCTGTTTCCGGTGAAGGTGCTGAGGTGGCGTCCGACGTGGATGGCTCTATAATTGGCCACCCTCAAAGACTTTCACGGAAACAACCCCCAAACATGAAATTGTGGCCATGAGTGTGACCGGAGACAAGTTTCGTGGCCACATCGTTACAAAAAAAACGTATATGGCCACAACGTTATACTTACGAAACATTTGTGGCCACCGGTGATACTTACCCCTCAATAGCATAACATGGATGATGATGTATGTTTTTTTATTATTATAAATGTGGATAAGTCATAGAATTGAAATCTCCATCTTTCACCAATTGATTTAGGAAAAAATTAAATACACTAAAGATATTATATTAGTGTATGCTTAATTTTGTTGATTATATATAGTGTTGTGCTTAATCTTGTTCCTGAGTTGTTGATTATAGTGCTATGCTTAATTTTGCATAAAAATATACCACTAAAGATACTTGCTAAAATTTTGATATTTATTTTTAAGAGTTATAATATATTATTATTATTAAAAAAATAATTAATCAAAAAAGAAAAACTATGACTCAATGAAAATTACTATAAGTGACAACATTTTTTAATTAAATGGCACATAGTTTCTTGTATAGAGTGTTTCATGTCTTATTAAAAAGATTGGTTTAAATCTCAACCTATAGACAATGACAGTATAATTAAAGTGTATTGAGATATTTACTCAAACCTCTAACTTTTTTTAACTTGTTTATATTTTATATAAAAAAAAATCTATAGTTTTCTTACAATAATCTATAATATAAACAATACTCCACATACGTATGCGCACACACTGTGAAGCAAACCTATAAAACACACCCACGCACAATCAAAAGCAAAATTATACACTCCACACACACACAGACACACACAAAAGCGGGAAAAATAAATGCAGCCAGCAAAGCAAAGTTGAATTGAAGAATACCTTTTGTAGGAGTTTAGGTTTTCCCACGCCAATCTTCCAACTCATCTATCCTCTTTTCCAACATCACCTTGTTTTCATAATCAGACCACTCTCCATTCTCACACTCAAAACATCATAATCAGACCACTCCGCATACTTCAATTTAACACTATACTTCAAAATTATTATCCACAAAAAGAACATTATACTTCAAAATTTCTTTTTTTATGGAGCCGATCAATCAAACTCATCTTTCCTCTCCTTTCCAGGCATCACGTTCACTATATAATCAGACCCCCTCATTCTGCACTCTCACATTCAAAACATCATAATAATCCCAAGCAATGGGATTTCTAAACCGGGATACAAAAGATCTCAATTCTAGTAGTCCCATTCCCAGCACAAGGCCACCTCAACCAGCTCCTTCACTTCTCCCTCCTCCTCTCATCCCATGGCTTCCCCGTCCACTTCGCCTCCTCCTCCATCCACAACCACCAAGCCCGCCACCGTCTCCGAGGCTGGACCTCTGCATCCCTCCACAAAATCACCTTCCATGATATCCCCATCCCTTCTCTTCCACCATCCACCCCCAACCCCAACTCCATTCACAACTTCCCTTCCCACCTAATCGCTGTTTGGGATTCCGTCATCCACCACATCCGTTCTCCTCTCTCCTCTCTCCTCCATTCCCTCTCCTCCTCCTCCCCTCTCATCCTCATCCACGACCCTCTCATGTCCTTCGTTGGTCATGATGCCGCTTTTATCCCTTCTATCCACACCTTCAAGTTCCAGTGCATCCCTGCCTTTGCTAAACTCGCCTTCATCTACGAATTCAGCTCCAAACCATCCCCTACGGATAACCACATCCTTTTCTCCCCCTTACCCAACTGCTGCCCTGAAGAGTTCTGGGTCTTTTTTATGCAACAAAATTGTGAGAGCCCGTGCGAAGGGATACTCCTCAACACTTCACGCACCATTGAAGAACCTTTCATTGATCTTCTTGCCAAAGAAGACGACTATGTTGGCAAGAAGATTTTTACAGTGGGTCCTGTGAGTCCACTCACTGTAAAGGATCATAAATCTGGACCTCGTCATCCATGTCTTGCATGGTTGGACAAGCAACCCCTCAAGTCAGTGGTGTATGTAGCTTTTGGAAGCACAACAACAATGGCAAATGAGCAGTTAAAGGAGATAGCATTGGGATTGGAGAAAAGCAAGCAGAGGTTTATATGGGTTTTAAGGGAAGCTGATAGAGGGGATATAAGTAAGGAAGAGGAACTTGCAAGGGAGAAGAGCCTGTTGTTGAACTTTGATAAAAGAGTTGAAGGGAGGGGGATGGTGGTGAGAGGATGGGCACCACAGCTGGATATACTGGCCCATGGTTCAATAGCAGCTTTCATGAGCCACTGTGGATGGAACTCCTGCATGGAAGGGATGAGCATGGGAGTGGCCATGCTGACTTGGCCCATGCATTCGGACCAGCCAAGGAATGCACTGATGATAACTGCGCATCTGAAGGTGGGGGTGATGGTGAGGGAGTGGGAGAAAAGAGATGAGGTTTTGAAGGGAGAGAAGGTGGATGAGGCTATCCAGAAGGTGATGGTGCATGAAGAAGGGGTGGAGATGAGGAGAAGGGCTAAGGAGTTGGGAGAGAAGATTAGGAGTGGTACTAACGAAGGAGGGTCATCTTATGAACAAGTTATGGCTTTTATTGATCATATTAGTAGATATTATTAGTGATTTCAGTTATATGCATGTAATATTACTAAAATTATATAATATTTGTTTACAATATTTTTGCTAGAAATAATGTATGGTTTGTATTGTTGATTTCTTGTTCATCTCTCGTATATGTAGTAGTGTTCATCGCAAGTAAAAATTTATTTAAGATAAAGGAGAACAATTTTGTCTTTAATTTTTATTTATAATTAACATTTCATGAAATGTATTATAAATTTTGATAAACTAGGATTTTCCAATATCACACACGGTTTTAATTTCGTTGCAATTATATTCTTTTGCATACTTTGAATTTATTTAAAGAAAATATATGGGAAAAATTAATATTGATATCAAAGAAAAAAAATTAACATTTCAAGAAATGTATTATAAAGTTTGATAACTTAGGATTATTACAAAACTTATGTGGCAACCTCTCAGAGAAAAATAAATAAAAAAAAGGTAACGTGGATGTCACGCTATTCGGGAGATTATAGCTATTTAAAAATTTATTAGGTAAATTAAATATCACTCAAAAGTGTTATATTGTCTTCAAAATTTTATGATGTAATTCATGTTTATGTTGAATTATGCAATGAAAATTTTCTACAATTTCCTATTATTATTTTTTAATTGTTATAAAATTCAGAAAGCAAACAAAAGAAAACCATACCAAAGTAGGGAGAATGAGAAGTAGCCAACTTCTTATTTACTTCCTTCTTTTTGGGAAAAGAGGAGCGAGGCGAACCCACTAGAGACCCAGGGGATGTGCACAAGCCCTCGGTGGAACAAGTGGGGGACGGGGCCGCCTCACGTGCGCTGGAACCACCCGTACACAACCACTATTCACAACTCCCGAGAATGTGCCTCGGTGAGAATCGAACTCTCACCACTCGGTGAGAGCTCTATCGGCGACCCGTATACCAATAGACCCGAAGGTCGTTGGCTATTTACTTCCTTCTTTATCACATGTATCTTATTAATTATAAAGCCTCGGCTAAGAGGATTATGAAAAACCACATCTATTAAACTTCTTGGGAGGATGAAAGGATATGAGAAGACAAAAAGTCAAAGGAGTTTTAGGAGTTAAGAAAATGAAGAGATTTGAGAGATTGAGAGTTTCGGAGATGAAGAGATATATATTAATAGGCATTTATTTTAATTAATGTTTCATAACATTAATCTCTTTGTTCCTCTTTCATATCCTTATTTTTTTTTTTTGAGGTAGGGCGACAAACGCCAACCCTCAGGGGCGTACGCGGGCGGGGGAATCGAACTCAGATCTCCTCCAACGAGGGGACCCGGGGCATCGAACTCGCGTCATATCCTTATTTTAATATTTATTACGCTATACATTTATAATTTATATATAGTTGAATCAGTGGTAATAGTTATATTTTTCATTTCATTTTTATTTTTTTATTAAATTGGTAAACCATTAATTTAAAATTTTATTTTATTCAGTTAACTTAATTTTACTAGGCCCACATCTTTATTTATATAATTTTATTGTGTTCGATGGTGTATATACCAATCACATGGTTAATCTAGTCAACAATGGATTACGGGTAATACTTTTTGCAAAGTTGTTATATTTTTATTATAAATTATATTTTTAAATGAAACCAATGAACTTTAAAAAAAAATAGAAAATATTTAATTGAGATTAGCTTGCAAACTAGACAACAAGAAAGATGAAGGGTTGGAGATCCGCTCCATCTAGTCAGATCCTGATCCAATAGCCAAAGCATGGGCACATTGGTTATATTAGTGTCTTACAAAATGCACTCACAACATTAAAGCATGATGAGAGAGATAAACAATCACCAAGCAGTATTGCTAACAAAGATTCTTGAGAGAGAATATTTATGATGAAGACCATCCACCATAACCTTGGAGTTAGATTCAAGCTCTAAATTATCAAAACTTTCTTTTATCAAGCCATTGTGATGCCTCCCTGCACTCAAGACCTTTGCCCATAGTGGTGTCATGAAAGAATACAAGAGGCCCATTGATAAAGGTTAACGCAAACATACGTGTCGATCAATAGTAAAGTGTGTAAAAATAAGGTATCGATCCACAGGAAAGATTGAAAGCACTAGTACTAGTTATAATCTTGAAAACTAGCATACTCAAAGTTGGGATATATGTGAACAAACTAAAGAGAAAAGAAAACATGAATACAAAAATAGAATTGAGCGAAAGCAAAGGGAAACAAGATTCAGGCATAAAATCACTCTAGGGTTTCATGAGTCCAAGACAAAGATTGTATAAATGCAGCAATTCTATTTGAACAAAGAGAAATCTTAAAATATACTAAATCCCTTTTACAAGGGTAAATAGTAACTGTTCAGTACAGTGTTAATACAGACATCCCACAATTGCATTGCACTCTATGAAATCTCAATGTGAATTAAACAAGAATTCAAAAAAGTAGACAATCCTTCTTGTAAAGATATTGTTCCTAATCCCATACAGAATAGAAATGTGATTTCTCCTAAAATCTATTTCTTACGATTGCAAAGAGCATGGAATTAGCTATTAATTCACTCAGGAGGATTAAGGGAGGAAAACTCTCGACTCCAAAGTATCCCATTGTAAGGCTTACTCCCAATCCCCTCCAATTGAGGCTTGCCTATGCTAGATGGCTATTTCTACTAGTCACTAAGCACATCATACAAGAAAATTAGGGATTTTGCCTTAATAGCATTCAAGACATTAAAAACACGCAATTGGATTCAAATAAAATGGATAAATTGCAATCAAGAAACAATTAAAGCATAAAGATCCACAACAAATGTCAAATAGAATAAACCCTAGAGTCCATCTACAACCAAGAATGTATAAAATTAGCTCAAAAGAGCAACAATCCAAATAATAAGACGCAATGAGAATTAAAGAAAACATGAAAACCCCCTTTTAGATTGCGCCGTGAGGCGATTGCCTTAGAAAGCCCAAAGACCTTCCACAAACGCCGCCAAGATGATCCTTGATGGCTCCAATCTCTCTTCTTCGATCTAGGTGGCTAATTCTCCCTCTTGATTCACCTTTGAAGCTCTAGAGATCCATTCACTTTCTTTCCCCAAGCTTCGCTATCAAATAGAACAAAAGATACCCTCAAAACCCTTGTTAAAAACATTTATATCTAGCCACTTACGGGCTGCTTATGGGTGTAAGAATGCGGTCAATAGGAGTTGGAGATGATGGGTCATGAGCCTTATTAGAACACTTACAGCTGTAAATCTCGTCTGTAAGGTCTTTTGTTTGGTGTTATGGTCCAGCTTACGGCTGTAAGAGCTGGACTGTAAACTTGTTTGGATAGCTCTTGTGGCCACCCTTATGGGCATATGTTGTGCTTGTAAGCTCCTATGGAACAGTCCTTACGATCTGACTTACGAGCGTAAGTCCTACTTGTAAGTGCCTTTGATTGCCTTTATGCTCTTTATATGTATAAGTATGCCCGCAAGGTTCTTTGGAAGAGGCTTACGACCTTGACTGTAAGGTGCCCGTAAGTGAGTCTATTATGGCCTATTCTTCAATGGATGATGCCGAGAGAGCTCCATCTTCATTGTTTTGGCTTTAGAATGCTTATTTTGACTCTCTTTCTCTCTCTCTCTCTCTCTCTCATCTTTAAGCACTGCCTAAAGCCCTGAGAATGAAAAATACACCATGTTTAACATCAAAATCCATAATATTATTCTAATACATGCCTAATGAGTGTACAAAATGATATTAAATTATGTATAATTTTCCACTCATCATCCATAAATAGTAGCTATATATGAATGAACTCTCAACATCTCCAACCAGCACACCTAAAGTAGAATGAGACGTCAAGGTATGAAAACAACATCCACATTACACTTGATGCGATCCAATGCTGGCAAAGACCAAGTGGTATGCACTAAGTCTGCACGAGGGGGAAGAGAGAAAGGAACCTGTGTAGTTTGCCAATGATGCAGGAGTTAAAAGCCCTTGGTGAATTAGTGAAACAGAAGAAGATCTCTTGTCCACCCAGAGTAGTAAATTCTGACTGTTCTAGATGTTCCACAAATGGACAACAATTTGAGCACACTTATCTTGTGAAGTACAGGCAACTAGAGTTGTCCACCAATGCATCAAATTCAATTCCTCAGAGTTAGAACAACCCAAAGGAACCAAACTCCAAATATCACGTGCAAAGGGACATGAGTGCATGAAGAGTTGTTTGATCCTCGACCATGTAGACAAGGTATCATAGATCTAAGAGGATATGGTGCTTGTGGAGATTAAAATTTTTTAGGGAAAAATATCATGTCAAGCCCGCAAAAGAAATACCTGGGTCTTTGGTGGGACTGGAAACTCCAAACACCTGGCTAGATATGGGCAGCAGGCGACCATACGAGATTTAGCAACTTCAAGGTAGTCCAATATCCACTCATCACAAAGCAAGAACCAAATTATGTATATTGCCACCCCACATGATCATGAATAGCTTGAATAAACAGAGGGATTTGTCGAATAGCCAGAGCATCTCCTTAAAAACATCATAAAGTAAATCAATATCCTGCTCCTTTCTAGAGAGTAACAACAAATGTTTAACAAGAATATGTTCTAGAGCCTCACCTGGGTGTGTGTAGATGCAAGGATCACCCACTATAGGGAGCCAAGCTTTGTCCTAGATGTGCACGGATAAGCCATCACCAATACAACAAACTAGACTCACACACAAGGCCTTGAAAAGCAATAATACTACTCCAAATATAACTAAGATTGATGACACGTTGAGCTTGCATGAAGCCAGGAGAAGGAAAGTATTTGGCCTTATAACCATGGGCCATAAAAGGAGGAAGTATCTGGCCTCCTTATAAAGACAGACCACTAAGGAGTCAAGTTTTTGAAGAAGACGCCAAGCTTGTTTCTCGAGCTTGGCCAGATTAAATGCATGAAGTTTTTCCCATGAGAATCAGCACAAGCCGTGGTCGAGAGAACCCATTTCACCCCACCAAAATTTATTGAACATTGATTCTAGCTTGTGACAGATGCCTTTAGGAAGAAGGAACAACCCGAATAAATAAACAAGGCATGATTATGCCATTACCACTACACCATATATGATCTTTCATAGCGTTTTTTAATCACTTAACTGTGGTTTAAAACGCCGTTATATTATCGAAAGGCGGTTCCATCAAATGTCATTCTTTACGACGGGGATGCTGTCAACAGTAAAGTCGTGGTGTTTATGTTGAAAAGGGTGTTCAGAATCCCAGCTTTGAGTGGATTGATCACAGTTTGAATTGTTTGAAGACTTTTTAGTTAGCTTTTTTATTGGTCAATGTTTTGAGTAGTCAAGTCATTGACAGGTGTCTTGCTCTAAATAGTTAAGGTTATATTTTCTTTATCTTTGGTTTGTACGAGGTTGGATGGTTTTGTGTTGCTCTTCAGTCATTGGGGAGAGCAATATATTTGCTTCTTGGGGATTGGGCAAAGCAATAGCTTTTGCTCTTTATATCTTGTTTGACTGGTATTATGAGAATTAGAAAAGTTCATCTTAAGCTCTAACTTAAACTCTTCTCCTTCCTTGCTTTCTTCTAGCTATTGTTGTATCCTCTCTTCTCAGGTCCTTTGAGACTCACCATAACTAAGAGGCTCACCACAACAGTGGTATTAGAGCTATGGAAGGGAGAAGCTCCAAGCTTGGGACGGGTCAAGCAAGCGTCCCACTCTTCAAGGCTGAACCCTATGGCGTTTGGAGTCTTCGTATAAAGACTCTTCTTAGGTCCTTGGGTCTCTGAGATTTAGTGGAGAATGGGACCTGCTCATCCGAGGATGAGACTCAGGCGAATGCACTCATGGAGAAGGACGTAAGGGCCCTGCACTTTATTCAACAAGCACTAGACGAGAAGACCATCACAAGAATCTCTGGAGCTCAAATCGCTAAGGAAGCATGGGATCTGTTGAAGATGGAGCATCAAGGCAGCACCAAAATAGTTGCGGTCAAGCTCCACACACTGTGACAAGAGTTTGAAATTGCTAAGATGAAGAACACGGAGACTACTCAAGACTATGTGAACCGGATTCTGTCTCTTGTTTATCAGATTCGCCAACTGGGAGACACACTCACAGATCAAACGGTGGTTGGACGGGTGCTACGAAGTCTAACTCCAAGGTTCCATCATGTTGTCTCTTCTATTATTGAAGCACAAGACCTCACTACACTCATTGTTGAGCAACTAGGAGGCTCTCTTCGTGCTCATGAAGCTCGACTTAATTTATATGAAGACAATAACATTAAAGAAAAAGCCTTTGAGGCTAGAGTAACTACTGATGACCATGCTCAGGCTCAGTTCACGCGGCAAGGGAATCATGGCCGTGGTCGAGGTGCATTCCGAGGCAGGTTCCGAGGTCGTAGACAAGGTCAAACTGATAAAGCTAGAGGCTCTCAAGCTGGCAGAGGATTTGTTCAGTGTCATCACTGCAAGAAATATGGGCATGTAAAAGCCCAATGCTGGTATAGAGAAGAAGCAGCCGCTAATATAGCCGAAGAAGTGGACGAAGGCATGCTGTTCATGGCCAAGAACGTCACCAACACAGAAGAAGATGCAGTCTGGATGCTGGACAGTGGGTGCTCCAACCATATGATGGGCACCCGAGCGCTGTTTCAAGACCTTGATCTTTCACTTCGGCAAACCGTTCAACTGGGGGATAACAAGGAACTTGAAGTTGTTGGTATTGGAACGGTTGCTTTACCATCCAGCAAAGGAGAAACTAAACTACTCAAAGACATTCAGTATGTCCCGCAACTAGCGCACAACTTGCTTAGCATTGGCCAGCTACTTCAAACAGGATACACAGTTGCATTTGATCATGAAGGATGCACTATAAAAGACCGAAATACTGGACATACAGTCGCCAAAGTCAGAATGACCAAGCATAGGCTATTTCCCTTAACAAGCGACGATGTGAGCATCGCTAATGTCGCTCTTGCTCAACCTGAACTCTCTACTTTGTGGCATCGACGATATGGGCATCTGAATTATAAAAGCATGCAAGTGCTTTCACAAAAGGAGTATGTGTATGGTCTACCTAGCATAAATCCTGTAGAGTCATGTGAAGGTTGCATCAAGGGCAAGCAAACTAGACAATCTTTTCCTTCTTCTGGTGCTCAACGTGCAACCTCACCTCTAGAACTTTTGCATGCAGACCTGTGTGGTCCTTTGCAAACAAAAACATATGGAGGATGCCAATACTTGTTCCTTATCACTGATGACTTTACAAGATATAGTTGGGTTTTCTTTCTTCAGAGTAAAGCTCAAACATTTCAGCAATTTCAGAAGTTCAAGCTCATGGTTGAAAAACAATATGATAGACCTATCAAATTTCTCCAAACAGACCGCGGAGGAGAGTTCCTATCACTAGAATTCAAGACATTCTGTGAACACCATGGTATCGCGCGGCAACTCACTGCTCCATACTCACCTGAGCAAAACGGCGTCACGGAACCGAAAAACAGAACGGTGCTGGAGATGGGTCGATGCATGATGAAGGAAATGAACGTCCCTAACTCTCTGTGGGCTGAGGCAACTTCAACAGCAGTGTACTTGCTCAATTGTTCACCAACTCAAGTTGTTAATCGCTGAACACCATATGAATCCTTAACATGTATAAAGCCTATTATAACCCATCTGCGAGTCTTTGGTTGCACTGCTTTTGCTCTTACTAACTTGCAGTAAAGTAGGAAACTTGATGACAAATCTGAGAGAATGGTGTTCATCGGATACAGTGATAAAACCAAAGGGTATCGATTGTTGAACCCCATCTTTGGGAGAGTCATCATCAGTAGAGATGTTAAGTTCCTTGGGAATCAACCTTGGGACTGGGGAGAGAACACTGAAAGTTCAGTACCAAAGATCAAAGATATAACTATCCCTATCGAAACTTCAGCAAGGATAAGTGCATCCAATGATGAAACGCAAATGCCACCAATTATCGCAAACCCGGGGTTGAGCGGAGACAGTGCAGGTTCCAGTCCAACTGTAGCAAGATACCGAGCATTGGAAGATATTTACAACTCGTGTTCCTTTGCTCTAATGACTGTAGATCCATTGACGTTTGATGAAGCAACTCAGCATGAACACTGGCGGACTGCTATGCAAGAAGAGCTTTAATCTATTAACAAAAATCAAACTTGGGATCTTGTCTCAAGCCCAGAAGGAAAGAACATTGTGGGAGTTAAATGGGTGTATAAGTCTAAATATCATGCTAACGGCTCGCTGCACAAGCGAAAAGCCCGATTTGTCACTAAGGGATACACCCAACATCAAGGAATTGACTACGAGGAGGCATTCTCCTTTGTTGCAAGGATGGAGACTGTGTTGGTGTTTCTAACTATTGCAGCACAAAAGAAATGGCCGGTGATGCAGCTCCACGTGAAATCTACTTTTCTCAATGGAGATTTGAGTGAAGAGGTTTACGTCTCCCAGTCGGAGGGTTTTGTTGTGCCGGGCAAAGAGAATATGGTTTATAAGCTGAGCAAAGCTCTCTACGGGCTTCGACAAGCACCTAGAGCATGGTACTACAAGATTGATGATTATTTTGGAACATTGGGATTTCAGAGGAGCAGCTGTGGACCTACTATTTATCGGCGTGGAGATGAAGTACAAGGTTTGTTATTGTTATGTCTTTATGTGGATGATATCCTGTACATGGAATCATCTACACAAATGATGGAGGAGTTCAGAGATAATATGATGACTAAGTTCGAGATGACTGACTTAGGTCCTCTGCAATACTTTTTGGGTTTAGAGATTCAACAACAAGAAGGATGTATTCATGTGAGTCAAAAATGATATGCTGAGGAGTTGCTTCGTAGAAGAGGAATGTTGAACTGTAAGAGTGCTTTAACTCCATTAAATATCAATGAGAAGTTCTAGTTGGATGATGGATCTGGTAAGACAGATGAAAGAACATTTCGAAGCATGATTGGGGGTCTTATATATCTAGCACACACTAGACCAGACCTAGCATTTGCAGTTAGCCTAGTATCTCGGTACATGAATGCACCAACAAAGACACACATGGGAGCTGTTAAGCGTATATTGCGCTATATATCTGGAACTATTGAGCTAGGAATTCAATATACACATCTTCATAACTTCGGACTGGTTGGGTTCATTGATAGTGACTGGGGTGCATGTATAGATGACCGAAGAAGTACTACCGGGTGGGCATTCAGTCTTGGTTCTAGTTCGATCGCCTAAAATTCAAAGAAGCAGGAGTCTACCGTACTCTCAAGCACGGAGGATGAGTACATGGCGGCGAGTGCAGCTTCATGTCAAGCGGTTTGGCTCCGACGACTCTTGTCTGAATTAGGAGTTGATCAACAAGAACCAACCGTCATTTATTGTGACAACCGATCAACTATCTCCATCACAAAGAACCCCTCCATGCATAGTCGAACAAAGCACATCGACCTTCATTATCATCATATCAGGGAGCTTGTAGCAAATGGTCAGATCCAGCTTGAGTTCTGTGGCACAGACGAGCAAGTCACAGATGTGCTGACGAAGTCGCTTTCCATTTCTAAGTTCGAATACTTCAGGGAAAAACTGGGAGTTCTGAACAAGGGGGCATGTTGAAAAGGGTGTTCAGAATCCCAGCTTTGAGTGGATTGATCACAGTTCGAATTGTTTGAAGACTTTTTAGTTAGCTTTTTTATTGGTGAATGTTTTGAGTAGTCAAGTCATTGACAAGTGTCTTGCTCTAAATAGTTAAGGTTATGTTTTCTTTATCTTTGGATTGTATGAGGTTGCATGGTTTTGTGTTGCTCTTCAGTCATTGGGGAGAGCAATATCTTTGCTCCTTGGGGATTGGGCAAAGCAATAGCTTTTGCTCTTTATATCTTGTTTGACTGGTATTATGAGAATTAGAAAAGTTCATCTTAAGCTCTAACTTAAACTCTTCTCCTTCCTTGCTTTCTTCTAGCTATTGTTGTATCCTCTCTTCTCAGGTCCTTTGAGACACACCATAACTAAGAGGCTCACCACAACAATTTATACGGTAAAATTCCACTAAATATACCGGCGTTTCCCTAAAAAAAAGGCAGCTCGTGTATCACCGTTTTCCTTCATATCTCACCGCCCAATCACCGGCATTTTCCGAAACACTCACCTCCAATATACTTGCGTTTTGATAGTTAAACACCTTAGTTTTACTGGCGTTCTTGTAGAGAAAAACTACAGATTGATAGCCCATATGTTCAATAAGCACCACAACCATGCTGGCGTTTTTTGTGAAACATGCTACTATATTAACAGTGTTTGGTTTACAAACATTGCCAGACCACCGGCGATTTTATAAACAAACGCCATTAATGCGCATAATGTGATTTTTGTGTTTATGCCGGTGTTTATATAGAAAATGTAGGGCATGAGAATTCTATAATAGTGTAATTTTAATTTATCAGCGTTATTTGCCGGTGTTTTGAGTAAAAAATGCTAGGAAAACACTTGTAATAATTTTTTTTTTATTTCATATATACATATATACATGCCTACCTATGGACATAAGTCATATAACATTGATCAACAATATAAAAGTATTTCAAATTGTCTTATAATAGATAATTGTAACTCAACAAAAAAGTTCAATATAAACAAGGAAATGTATATATCTTATGCCCTCCATAGCCATCCAAATTAAATTCATACATCCAAAAACTATGGAGATATATGCATGGAAAAGAAAATAAAAGTCTCTAACATATAGTCTTCGACGCTAGCATTTCCATCATCACTAAACTTCAGGAAATTGATTCTTCATTTAAAATTAACTTATGAGAAGAATTACATAGAGACTATACTATATATAATTTTTAATTACCTAATCTTGTGAACTTGAACCACCCATATTAACTTTAGGGGATTGCCGCTCCATGAGACTGATTCTGCAATTAGGATTAAATGATTATAAGATACAATTAAAGACAATAACTATTTATAATTTCATAGTATCTGTGATTGTGAAGTTAAGCCACATATGTTGTCAGGGATTCTAGCTCCAGGAAATTGATTATGCAGAAAACTAATGGGAGCATCGTACTTAGCACGTTTTTGGTCACACTCTTGCTCTAATTGTTGGACTCTTTCTTCCATTTGATGGAGTTTTTCAGTGAGCTAGCTAGTTTGGCTGGTTGATGCAGTAGACTTTCGACTACTTATAGAACCGTAATATGATTTAGGTGTTGGGCCTAACCCAAGTCCTCTAACTCACCCATACCTTTCTTTTCCAATCGCTTGAGTTAAAATTTTAGCTTCAACCATTTGTACATACTCATTCTGGCCTTCATATTTGGATTCCATTTGCCTTTTCCTACATTGATACAAGAAATATTGTACAAAAATTATATTTTGAAGGTAATAGCAAAAACCAAAATATTAATGAAAACCTAATGTTAATTACCATAATTTTCTCTGTTTCTGCATTCACATGGCATCCATTTTCTTTTATGTGTGTTGCTTTGAACTCAAACCGTCGTATTTTTCCTCTAGTACGAAGCTCTTGTAAGTACTTAATTAAACACAAATGTATCTTAAACAAGTCATTTGTAACAATTATATTAATACCAATAATAAGAGTAGTAGTAATAATAATAACCATGATAATAATAATAATTAATTATATCAAATAACTTTTGCAAATTTCTTATCATTTTCTTATCTTTTCCTGCATAACTCTTTGATCTAGAAGTATGTGTATATTTTTGTGGCCTTCTATAGGCAACCCCAACTTTTTCAGATTTCTAGAAATTGATATATAGTAAATAATAAGTATAATGTTATATCTTAATAAAATAAAAATAACATGTATTCTTACCTCCCATTTCCTTGAATACCAAAAATCAACTAATTGTTCACATTGCCATCGAATGCTTTTATCAAGATGCTTGTGCTTGTTTGCTTATGGTCCATCTTCTCTTTTAAAATGACGTTTCTTTAAGTCATGTTTATATAATCCCTCTACTCCTTCCCCAAAGACTCGCCGCAAATTGTTAAACACCTTGCCGAGTTTTGGAAAATAAATGCGGTTACAATAGTGGATGACTCAAGTATGATTTAAATTTTGCTGCGTTTGTTTAAACTAACACAAATAAATGACTGGAACTTTTTGGTGTTTTTGTTACAAACGGCACCATATGCGTCGTTGAAGTAAAATACATCGTTGTGTCTGTATCATCACCGCAATCTAAGAAACAATGGCAACCATGTAGTATGTTTCACTGCATTTTTGTCTAAAAAAATGCCCTTTAATGCAATGACATTTTTTACAAACGCCACAATCTTACTGCTGCCAAATGGCCATTATGGTGTAGTGACTAGTTCATGAACGCGTGTGTGGACCAATGAGAATTCCTTCTCTGAATAATAACACTTACTTTGTTGTGTTTGTTGATGATTATAGTAGGTTTGCATGGGTTTATTTTGCTAGAGAAAATCAATTAAGCCTTGCCTATCTTTAATAAGTTTAAGAGCTGTGTAAAAAAGCAAAGTGATCATTTCTTGAAGATTCTAGGGATAGATTGTGGTGGTGATCGAATTCCTTTCAAATGAATTTGATAATTTTTGTGCTTAATTTGGTATTTTGAGGTAGTTAATAGTAGTTACACACCACAACAAAATGGTGTAGCAGATGGGAAGAAATAGATTGAAGCATAAAGTTTACCTAAATGTTTTTGGGCAGAAGCGGTTCATACAGCAACTTATATTCTCAATTGAAGTCCAACAGTAACACTACACCATCAAACACAATTTGAAGCTTGGCATGGGTAAAGGTAGCACATTTTAAAGTCTTTGATTGCATTTTGTGCGTTCATATACCTTCTCAAGAGGCACAAACTTGATGACAATAATATCAATTGTATATTTGTTGGGTATAGCGTTGAAACTATTGGAAATGAAAGTCCCACATTGGCTGGGATAATGACACACAATGGGTATAAATAAAGTAAAAGGGTTAAGCCACTAAGCCTTGAGGCGTTTTGGTGTAAGACCCTTAATCTTATGTAACAATCATATAGGGCCCACTAATGCACTTATTAAATTCTAACACAAACTAAAATGTATCATCTTTATGATCCTTTGACCAATAAAATTATTAGTATTGATGTTCTATTTGATGAGAAAAGGGGCATGGAATTGGACTAATAAACACGGTTACGTACTCAACTATATTTACCAAGAACTTAATGATGAATTTCAAGTTAATGAACCTATTGATGGTGATCGATCACAATTTTTATTCACCATCTTCAACTCCTATTGATTCATCTTCTCCATCAACTTCACTAAATCCCATCAACTCCGTACCTTCAACTTTGGTCCACAATTCTAGATCCTCATTAATTATACCAAAGAAATGGCATTCCTTAAAGGAGATTTATGAACAGCTAGAATGGTGCCAATTTGCAGGAAGTCAAGAACTAAGTTGTTTTGAAGATGGTGTGCAAATCAAGGAATGTTGTACAACAATGAATGAAGAATTCAAGGCCCTAAGGAAGCATGAAACTTGGGAGCTTGTTAATCTACCAAGTAACAAAAAAAGGGTTGGTCTCAAGTGGATTTACAAGTTGAAATTTAGACTTGATGGTTCAGTATAGGAATACAATGCACAATTAGCTGCTCGAGGCTATATATAGTGACAAAGTATTGATTTCAAAGAAACCTTTACACCTGTAGCTGGATTTGATACTATTAGAATTGTTTTGGCTATTGCTACACATTATAGATGACATATTTATCAATTTGATGTCAGGTTTGCATTTTTAAATGGTATTTTGGGTGAGGATGTGTTTGTTGAGCAGCCAATGGGTTATGAAATTAAAGGGAAGGAAAATAAGGCGTATTGGCTCAAAAAGACATTATATAGCCTCAAGCAATAGCCATCAAGAGCTTGGTACTCAAGGGTTGATGGGTATTTAATTGGTATCTAAAAAATTTCAAGTGAGCCAAATTTGTATGTCAAATCTAACAAGGTTGATGAGGTACTTATTGTATATTCATATGTAGATGATTTGATATATATTACTAAACGTATTGCCTTGCTGGAGGATTTTAATAGGTGATAATCATGGAGTTTGAGATGATTGATTTGGATTGGTTTTGAAAATGACATAAAATGGTGCTAGAATATTTCTCTCGCAAGAGAAATATTAATATGTCAAAGATTTGCTTGTGCTAGTTTTAGATGCAAGATCAAGACCCCACTCAACGCAAATCAAAAGTTCAAGTTAGAAGATGGAGCTTAAAAGGTTGATGGGCATTCTTATTGAAGTTTAATTGGAAGTCTATTGTATCTAACTAATAGCAGCTCGGACATCATACTTACAGAATTTGGTACATTAAAGCTAACAATCTTGAGTTATGTGGTTTCCATAATATTGATTGGGTAGGTTATTTGGATGATCAAAAAAGTACATTTTGCTATGTTTCTAATATTTGTTCAGTGTTATTTGTTGGAGCTCAAGGAATTAGTCTTTTGCAGCTCTATCCTCAACAGAAGTTGAATAAATTGTTATTGGTGGCTTGTCAACCAATTTATTTGCAACGAATTCTTGATAATATAAAGAAAAATAAGTCTTGTCGTCTTAGGCAAGCATTAAATTTTTTGAGACGAAAACTTGGCTCTAATTGTATGGATACACACTACATAATGAGTCTTTAGCGGCGTTTATACCAAAAACCACAATATTTAATATTTTCACGGCATTTTTCCATAAACGGTACTAAAATAACAATTTAACAGCGTTTATTAAGAAGCGCCATGAAAGTATTGTAATTTAGCTGCTTTTTTTGACTAAAACACCTCTACATTTCTTATATGATTAAATTTCAAAGTAATAAAATTTACATTTAGCGGCTTTTTTCCAAGTATGTCATGAAAGTAGTGTAATTAGTGGCGTCTGTTACCAAAACACAGCTAAATTCCTAATATTATTAAATTTGAAAGTCATAAGATTTAAATTTAGCGGTGTTTTTTCAAAAATGTCATGAAAATATTGTAATTTAGCAGCATTTATGACTAAAACATCGATAAATTCCTGATATTATTAAATTTTAAAGCCGTAAAATTTATATTAGCAGTGTTTTTGAAAAAACGACCCTAAATGATATAAACTTTTTTATTTTAAAATTTATAAAATTAAAAAGTTCGCGGCATTTATCCCAAAAAATCCGGTGAAAATATAAATAGTTTTTAATTTAAAATTTACAAAATTAAACTTTAGCGCCATTTATGCATAGAAACGCTGCTAAAATTTATTTTTATTTTTTTGAAAATTCAATATTAGCGCCATCTATTTTGAAAAAAAAATTGAATTTGGTGCCATTTATTTTAAAATTTATATTTAGCGGTGTTTTTTTTAAGAAAAACACCATTAAATACCATCATTTTTTTTTCCTATAAATACCTTTTGGTATTGAAAAGAAAAGAAGATGAAGATGAAGAATGTGATGATGATGATGATGTGATAAGAAGAAGAAGATGAAAGAACTATAAGTGAAGAAGAAGAAGAAGAAGAAGAAGAAGAAGAAGAAGAAGGAGGACGAACTTGAAAAGAAGAGAAAAGAGAGAAGAGAGAAGGGAAAAGAGAAAATTATTATTATTATTAAAAAGAAAGAAATAATAATAATAATAATAATAATAATAATAATAATAATAATAATAATTAGAGGAGTCTGATTTACTTTTAATCAGTGTTAAAAACTTAGTTTTATTTTTTAAAATTATTTTTAAAAAACACCGCTAATGGTGAAAAAAACCCTCTAATTTAGCGGGGTTTACAGATAAACGTCGCTAATTTAATTGATAAATTAATTATTTTTTAAGATATATAACGCCTCTAAAGGTAAGTGAAATGGCGCTAATTTAGCGGCATTTGAAAATAAACGCCGCTAATTGTTGGAACATTGCCGACCATATCTTTACCGGCTTTTTTGGGAAAACGCCGTTATAATATTTAAGCTATGTTTTAAAACACCGCTAAACACCCATCATGGTGTAGTGAAGGTTTAATCAGTCTTGGCATTTCAGGCCTCTTTTGGATATGGGGATTTGAGCTACAATAAATTCAAGAGGGTTGTCTCACTTGGACTAGTATAGATAGCTTTTTAGGAAATTTATCTCTGGACCAGAGATGCCCTCAAAAAAGTAGAGGATGAGCTTAAAAATTTTTAGGTCTTCTTGGCCACCCATAGAGATTAGAATAAGATTATTGGCTTATTACAAATGATATATTTTTCCTCGTTGGCTGAGGATGACAACAACAAAAAAAATGTTAAACGAGAGCGTGTGATAAAATATCATGCTCGTAGAGTTGGGAATCAAAGCAAATTAGAGGGAGGGAGGATTACTTCACCAAAGACCCATTGATTATGAATCTATCCAAGGACGTTCCATTAATAACAACTTTTGCCTTGTGTAACATAGTAAAAAATTTTATGGATGTTAATTCATGTGGAGAAATATTTCTTTAATTTCTTATTATTCTTTTCTTTAATCTCCTCATGCTTCTTTCATAATTTTTTTTAAATTATAATATAAAATATTATACATCACTTAAATAGTTGAGCCAAAGGTAATACTAATTGATAGGGACGCAAGCTTATGCTCCGATCAAGTAGTAAAGAGTGCTTGAAAGCAGGGTATCGGTTCACAGGAAAGATCGAGAGTACTAGTATTAATTTCTATCCCAAAAATTAATACTAGTACTCTTGATCTTTCCTGTGAACCGATACCCCCAAAAATTAACCTAACAAAAAATTGTGGTGTGTGTGAACAAACTAAAAAAAAATAAGAAATATGAAATAAAAGGAATAGAGGAATCAGGGGAAGAAACGATGTCCGGGCATAGCATCCCTCTAGGGTTTTGTTAAATTCAGGACAAAGGTTGTCTAAACATGCAATGCTATTTGAACCGAGAGATTTCCTAAAGTATTCTAAACCTCTCTTGCAGGGGAAAATAGTAACTGATACAGTCACCACGTAATTGCTTTGCACTTTGTGAAATCTCAACATGGATTAACAAAAATTTCTCAAATAGACAATCCTTCTTGTAAAGAGATTACCCCAATCCAATACAAAATAAAAATTTGATTTCACCTAAAATATATTCCACTTGATTGTAAAGAGCGCATAAATAACTTGTTAGCCCATTTAGGAGGATTAAAGGAGAAGAATTCTCCAAAGTACCCATTACTAGACTTACTCACAATCTCCTCTAATCGCGACATGTCTATGCTAGGTGGGTATTTTCTACTCATCACAAAACACATCAAATATGTTAATTAGGGCTTTCACCACGATAGCAATTAAGTAATATAAACACGTAATTAGATTCAAATAACATGGATTGCAATTAAGAAATAATTAAACCATAAGGATCCACAACCAATGCCAAAAGAGAAAATCCTAGAGTTTAGCTATGCCCAAACATCTACAAAATTAGCCCTCCATTAATGAAGGGACAATCACTCAAATTACAAGACATTAAGAGAACTTAAAAAAACATAAAAACCCCTTCTCAATTGTGTTGGAAGTTGACCGCCGGAGAACGCCTAAGGACTTTCCACGAACGTCCCCAAGAAGGGCTTGATGGCTACGATCTCCTTCTCCAAGATGGCGGAGTTGAATCTCCTCCTAAAATCATCTCCAAAGCCTTGGAGAGTAGCCCTTCTTCTTTCCTTATCCATGCCTCCAAAATAAAACCCGAAGATGCCTTAGAAATCCTCATCAGATCCACTTATACTGTACCACTTATGGGCTTCTTAGGGGCGTAAGGACATGGCCGTAAGGAGCCGAGGATGATGGGTCACTAGCCTTACGAAATCGCTTACGGCTGTAAGTCCCATCGGTAAAGTCTTTTGTCTTGTGTTATGATCCAGATTATGACTGTAAGTACTGAACCATAAGATTCTTTGTGCAGTCCTTGCAACTACCCTTACTGGCGTAAGTTGTGCTAGTAAACTCCTTTAGATGATCCTTACGGTCAGGCTTACGAGCGTAAGTCTTGCCCGTAAGTCCCTCTGTGTAGACTTATACTTCTCCTCAAGGGCATAAGCATTCTCGGAAGGTTCTCTAGTAGAGGTTTTGATGTGGGACGTATTGAGAAGCTGGCTTGTGCTTTCATGAAGAAATGAGATTAAACTAGATAGGGCATTTTGGTAATTGTTTGGGATGTGGAGTTTAGTTGTTTTATGGTTCCCACTTGACGGAAAATGGGTCAACGAACACAATTCACCGCTTGTTACATAAGCTCGTAAGGCATACAGAATTTGGCTAAATTCCATTGTCTTGGCCTCGAAAACATCAATTTTGCCATTTATGGTAATATTTGATTTGATTGTATTTTGGGTTAGAAATCTCTGTTTGTATGCCTTTCTTGCCATTAACTTTTAATTTTTAAGCCTTTTATTTTCTTATTGAAATTTGAAAACTTGCCGTTTTTGGAAAATTTTCGAACCTTCTCCTTTTTTGGGTTTCTTTTGCATTTTTTTTTTGGTCTATTTATTGTAAGCCTAAGGGCTAGGAGTGAGTCAGTCTTGTAATAATTCTTTATCGAGTAACAAAGTTTACTCCAATTTCTCCCTAATCCTGGTAATCTCTGATCAATAGGTTGTAAGGCTTGTTACTGGCATTCGTGCGTTGATCAGCAGTTTCAAGATTATCGCTGCATCAGGTTTACGGTCGTAAGCTGCCTGTAAGGAATCCAATTTGCTTTTTCCTTCTTAGATTGATGCCGTGAAAGTTCCCTCTTCTTCGTTTCAGGTCTAAAACACTTGTTTTGGCTCTCTCTTGTCTTTAAATGCTGCCCGAAGCTTGAGAATACAAAATACACTATGTTTTACATCGAATTCCATAATATGTCTCTAATACATGCATAATGAGTGTACAAAATGATATGAATAATGAACAATTGGAAACTCATCACTGATATTGATTTCATATTATTTAGAAAATATAGTTTACTCAATCTGAATCTTTATTTATATAATTTTATTGTTTTCCATGGAGGTACGTGTGAATCACACACCAATATTTTAAAAACCGGATCGGAACAACCGGTTCAATCGGGAACCGATCGGTAAACTAGTTTGATTAGTCACACCAAACAACAAGTAACCGGCCTGGCCGATTCAACTAGTGAATTGGTTGGACCGGACCGAATGGTTGTTTTTGTTGTTGTTGTTATATACTTATATTTTATTTAATTCTTTATTTTTGAATATTTGTTGTATGGTTATATCCTTATATATTTGTACTTTGAAGAATTCAATTTTATATAGAGTTGACACTTTGTGACCTTATAAGTGCGATATAACTTTGCAATATATAATTTTGAATTTTTTATTAATTTTTCCTTAACTTACCAAAAGCGAGCATGACGTCGTTATGAACTTTTTTAAATTATTTTTGACTTGTTTCTTTTTTAAATTTTTTAAACTTTTAAATTTTATTTATTTAAATAATATTAAATCCGGTTAAACCAGCTATTTTAACAGATTGGACTATGAACCGATTGTCTAACTGGGTCAACAACCGGTCCCATTTTTAAAACATTGTCACAAACTGAATCTGGTCAATAATATATTGGTAGTCTCTGTTTTTATATTGTTTAGAAAATTTTTTATGTTTTATTTTATTTTATATTTGTAAATGAAATGGATGAAGTTGACCTGAAAAATTATAGACACCATAATTAAAAAATTAATTAAATGGAACGGTCACCTAGGACTGACTAAAATTCGACTTCAACAAATAAACATGTCAAAAGTATCAGTTTGTTAAAAATATTCTATAAATGCAAAGAGAGTAAGAAGAATAGAGAGCCAGAAAATTTACCAAAAACCTTTCTAAATTCACCTCTTCTTTTCTTTCCTCTTCTTTATTTCTCTTTCTCTCTTCCTTCTCTTCTTGTATCACAAATTATACAAATGAGGGGTGTATTTATAGGGTTACAAGAGTTGAATGAACGGCTAGGATCGATTTGCTGTAGTAGTCATCCATTATAATATTTATTTATAACACTCCCCTTGATGCCTACGACCAAAGGATATGCCTCATTAAAACCTTGCTAAGAAAAACCCAATGGGATAAAAACCTAGCTAAGGGAAAAGCGTACACTATCCTTGGTATATTCGAGGGTTACTGCCTCATTAAAAACCTTGCTTCGGAAAAACTCATTGGGACAAAACCTTGGCGAAGGGAAAAAGAGTGCAGCCTCCCCAAATAAATAACTTTTAACTTATCAGAAGTACTTACATCCTTAAGTCTTCTCATCCCGATTTTGTCTATAAGTCTTTGGTGAATGCACTTAGGAAGTGATTTTGTGAATAGATCAGCTTAATTCTCACTGGATTGAATCTTTTGAAATTCTATAACGCCTTCATTCTGGAGATCATGAGTGTAGAAAAATTTTGGTGATATATTCTTCATTCTGTCACCTTTAATATAACCTCCTTGTATTTGAGAAATACAAGCACTATTGTCTTCATAAATTACTGTAGCATTTGTTGTTACTGATGGTAATATACATGATGACTGTATATGCCCAATCATAGATCGTAACCATTGGCATTCACGACTTGCTTCATGGAGAGCTAATATTTCAGCATGATTTGATGAAGTAGGTGTAAGAGTTTGTTTTGTGGAACGCCATGAGATAGCTGTACCATTGTAAGAAAACATGTATCTAGTCTGAGATCGCCCTTTGTGAGGATCAGACAAATACCCACCATCAGCAAAGCCTGTGAGGTTGGATGAAGATTCTTGTGGATAGAATAAACCTAGATCTGTAGTTCCTCGTAAATAACGTAGCACATCTTTTACTCCTTTCCAGTGTCTTCGTGTTGGTGTAGAACTGTATCTTGCTAGAAGATTTATTGCAAAAGCTATATTTGGTATGGTATTATTTGCAAGGTACATTAATGCACCGATTGCACTTAAATATGGAGTTTTTGGACCAAGAATGATCTCTCTTTCTTCAGGTAGGCGAAATGGATCTTTCTGAACATCAAGAGTCCGGATGACCATTGGCGTACTCAGTGGATAAGCCTTCTCCATATTGAATCTCTTCAGCACCTTTTCTATATAGGTTCATTGATGCAAAAATATTCCTAAGGATAAATGCTTGATTTGTATACCTAGACAGAATTTGGTCTTTCCCAGATCTTTTATTTCAAATTCTTTTCTCAGATATGATGCTGCAATTGCAATTTCAGAAGGAGTGGCTACAAGATTTAAATCATCCACATATACTGCTATCACAACAAAACTGTTAGTATAACTTTTAATAAACACACATGGACATATACTATCATTTTGGTACCTTTCTTTTATAAGATATTCACTGAGACGGTTATACCACATCCGTCCAGATTGTTTTAATCCATAGGGAGATCATCTCTGCAATTTAATAGAGTATAAATGTGATTGATTTGTAATGTCTGTTATTTATATCCTTTAGGGATTTTCATATATATGTCATTTTCAAGTAATCCATATAGATATGCTGTGACAACATCCATTAACTGCATATCTAATTTATTACTTGATTCCATGGTAATTAAAAATCGGAAAGTAATTCTATCCATTGCAGGAGAATATGTTTCTTCATAATCAATACCAGGTATTTGAGAAAAACCTTGAGCAACCAGTCTTGATTTGTATCTCATAATTTGATTATTTTCATTTCTTTTTCTCACGAACACCCATTTATAACCGACTGGTTTTATCCCTTCTGGTGTTGGCACTATCGGCCCAAACACCTCACGTTTTGATAGGGAATTTAGCTCAGCCTGGATAGCTTCTTTCCATTTTGACCAATCATTTTTTTGTCGACATTCATCAATAGATCGTGGCTCTGGATCATTATCAGTATTTATTTCTATATCTGTAGATGAATATATCATTTATTTCGGTCTCATGCCGATTCAATCTCTGACCATCATCTACATAACAAATTGGATTTTCAATATTTTCAGAAATATCATTCTCCATTGATTCTTCATTAACTTGTTTTGAGGGTTTTATAATTTCCTCTTCCTTTTTACATAGGAGATCTTTCTCTTTATTTTTTTGCTTCCTTTTTCTAGGAGCTGAATCTTTGGCGCCAATTGGTCTTCCACGTTTTTGTCTAGGTTTATTTTCTACTTCATTTTCATTCAATGGATTCTTAGGAATCTCAATTCTTGCAGGAGCATTTCCAGCTGGTATATACGATTTGGTTACCATTTTAGTATCAGTGAATGCATCAGATATTTCATTTGCAATATTTTGCAATTTCTTTGAACTTCAAGTTCACATTCATTGGTGCGAGGATCATATGTATGTAATCGTGATGCATTCCAATCAATTTCTTTCACTTCATTTTGAGTAATCATTTCTCCCCCTAATGAAGGGAAGACAGATTCATCAAAATGACAATTTGCAAATCTTGCAGTAAATACATCCCCTGTTAATGGTTCTAAATATCGTATAATTGAAGGAGAATCATGACCAACATATATACCAAATCTGCGTTGTGGACCCATTTTTGTTCGATTTGGTGGTGGTATTGGCACATATACTGCACAACCAAATATTCTTATATATGAAATATCAGGCTCTTTAACCATAACAAGTTGGTGTGGTGAATATGAATTGCATGCAGTGGGTCGGATCCGTATTAAAGCTGCAGCATGCAAAATAGCATGACCCCACGCACTTGTAGGCAGTTTCGTCCTTAATAACATTGGACGGGCAATAATCTGGAGTCTTTTAATTAATGACTCCGCTAACCCATTTTGGGTATGTACATGAGCTACTGGATGCTCAACATGTATTCCAACTGCCATACAATAATTATAAAATGATTTTGATGAAAATTCACCAACATTATCAAGACGAATTGTCTTTATGGGATAATCTGGAAATTATGCTTTAAGCCTGATAATTTGTGCCAATAACCTTGCAAATGCTACATTCCTTGTAGACAGAAGTGGAACATAGGACCATCTAGTCGATGCATCAATTAAAACCATAAAATACCTAAATGGTCCATATGATGGATGTATTGGTCCACAAATGTCTCTTTGTATTCTTTCTAAAAATTTAGGAGATTCACCAGTCACCTTAGTTATAAAAGGTCTGGTTATTAGCTTTCCCATTGATTATGCTGAATATGCATATTCATTATGTGTTAGGATTTTATAATCCTTCAGTGGGTGTCCATGAGAACTAGTAATAATCCGGCGCAACATAATAGCACCCGGATGTCCAAGTCTTTCATGCCATATTTTAAATATTTCTGGGTCATTAACCTTCTGGGTTAATACCGTATGTGATTCCATCACTTTAATACGTGTAAAATATAATCCTGAGGATATACAGGGAAAGCTTTCAAGTACACATTTTTGGCATGAAATAACTTGTGTAATATAAAGATATTCTTTTTTTTCCTTATCAACCGTCTCTAAATGATATCCACTGAGACGTATATCTTTAAAGCTTAAAAGGTTCCTCCTAGACTTAGGGGAATAGAGAGCATTTTTCATCTGCAAGGACGTCTCATTTGGCAACATCAATGCTACTTCTCCAGATCCTTCAACTAGGTCTGATGACCCTGCTATTGTGGCTATACATGCCTTTCTCATTGATAAGAATATAAAATATATTTTTCTTGTCAAAATAGTATGCGTTGTCCCGCAATCAATAATGCATTCATCATCAGCCATATTCTAACAAAACAGAAGAAAAACATAATATAATAAAACATAAAGACATATTACAAGTTAGTCTATAAGGAAATCTGACATATCTAAATATGTATTTTCAGTTACATTTAAATTATTTATAGAATTATCCTCAATTGGATCAACTATGGTGTTGTCAGCAAAATTTGTCTCAATATCTTTACCTTTCTTATTTTTAAGTGATTCTTGGTAAAGAAGGACAAAATGTTTTGGGGTTCTGCAAATTCTATACCAATGACCTTTCAGGCCACAACGATAGCAAGTATCCTTCTTTGTCTCTAACCCCATCTTGTGGCTTTGTTGCTTTTGTTGATGTACATCAATTTTGCTATCGCGTGGTCCGATATTATTTTGGCTCCCACCACGACCGCGTAGTCCTCGACCACCATAATATCCTCGTCTACCGTGGTTTTTAAAATCAATACCACGACCACGCCATCTTCTTTGCCCAAAATTAATTTCTGGCAGTGGTGCTAATCTAGATGGTCGAGATTGATGATTCTGCATCAACAATTCATTGTTTTGCTCCGCCACAAGGAGACAAGAAATTAATTCAGAAAATTTTGTGAAATTCTTTTCTCTATATTGTTGTTGTAATATAACATTTCGTGCGTGAAATATTGTAAATGTTTTGTCAAGCATCATACCTTCCGTCACTGTTTCTTCACACAGACATAGCACTGAAACAATTTTAAATAGCTCGGAATTATATTCTTGCACGCTTTTAAAATCTTGAAGCCTGAGGCTTAACTAATCATTACGTGCTTTAGACAAGTAGACCATTCTGAGATGCTCAAATCTTTCTTTCAGGGATAACCACAATTCCTGTGGATCCTCAATGGTCAAATATTCATTCTTCAGGCCATCATCAATATGATGCCGTATAAATATTAAGGCTTTCGCCTTATTATCATTAGGCTCATTGTTATTAGCCTCAATAGTTTTGATCAGGTTCTTTGCTTTCAAATGGAGATTGATATCGAGGCTCCAAGATATATAATTGCTTCCTAAGATATGAAGGGCCTCGAATTGTCTTTTTGCAATATTTGCCATTTTCTTCAAAATAATAATATAGTAGATAATTAGAATAGACTGTACAGAATAAAATATAAATTCTATATACTGTTCGATGCTGTATATACTATGTATGGTTGACTGAAATTATGTATTAAATAAAATGTATGGTTTGCTAGCAGTATTATGCTTACCAGTCTAACCTCCCTTCTTTCAGTGTTAAAAATAGATTCCACATATAGGATATATATTAGATGAGCCAAAGAAAATTAAAGCCATATGAGCAAGTTTGTGCTGATAACGTGTTAAAAATATTCTATAAATGCAAAGAGAGTTGCTACAGTAATGCCGGCTGCTACAGTGATTTGCTGCATTAGGCATCCATTATAATATTTATTTATAACACAGTTGATATTTTATTTTTTTGTTTTCATTAATTTATATGACCCACAGCTATTATATTTGTTCAAATATCCCATGCATATGTATATATATGTATTTATATAATACCTAGAATAATTAGGCGGTGTTAGGCGTAGAGAGTAGAGCAATGAGGATATCTCATCATTTTATTTAACAAAGCCACAAGTATGGCCTCACCAAAAAAAAAATTATTAGGGATAAATATATACAATGGTGCACCAATTGTAATGGTTTAAACCCTTTAAAAATTTAATCCGTGGAAAGTTAAAACACTAGGTAATAATGGCCTGTCATATATGCCCAAAATGATATATTCGGAACTATAACCTCACAATGATAAATATCTCTTGTCTTGCAATACTAAAAGGGTGAAGAATATGACTCGGAACCTAGTGAACTACTACATAGTATTCTATGGTACTATTTTTACAATATTACTTAGTGCTACTACATTACTAATGGAGGAGGGATTTGATCCTTCATATCCCCACTCATATCCACATGCATTTCCACTTATTGTCTTAGACCTCACTTTTTGACTAATAGGCGAAAAGCTTCCCCCATTCAAGGGATTGTTAAAAAAAACAAACAGGAACAGAGGTGCACCAGTTATGGTGGCCTACGAATCTCCTAAAAAAAATTCCACTACTCTGCAACTTTGGAGGGGTGAAACCACTATTTCTCTCACAGGTGACCCACACCCAGCCCTCATGAATAGTACTAGTGAACAGTATTAGATCTGAGTGTACATTGTATGAAGAATAAATAAACAATATTGTCAGAGAAGGATTCGACCCTTCCCCTCGCTCTTAATACTCTTGCGGTATACCATTGAGCTATCCAATGGTTAACCTTAGGCCTCACTTTTATATTTTAATTTTTAAAATGTACTTTTAATCTTTAAAGTAGATTTTAAAAATTATTTTAGTTATTAAACTTAAATTGTGTTCGAAATGACCCACAAGCACTCCATTATACTCGCTTTATTCGTCAGACTCACTTATTTCATTAATATAATTAAAATATTAATTATTTTAATAGTGTGGATCGAACAATATTAAGGTGGCCAGCATATTTATCTGCACACCTTCATAAAAGTTTATTTTATACCTATACGTATATATATAAACATTCATATTTGCAAATTAACTCGTATAGAAACTCTTCATATATGCCTGTAAACGTATAAAAGTTTGTATTTGCATATATATAACCATATATAACATTATATAAGGGCATATATATATATATATACTTCTATAAAATATATATTTTGTATAAACCCATGGTAAATTTACAAACAAATGAGAAAATTAATTTTGGTGCTTGTCTCCACATAAAAAATTATTTTCGCACAATTTCTCTTATAGAATAGTTTATTTTTTATTCCCTAATTCGAAAGTTGAGAATTCAAATTCATTCAGTTGCTTTATTGCTTTTGAACATCTCTCCTTAAAAAAAATGCATATATCATTTCTAAAGGAGCATGTTTGCTTATTTGATTGTTGGTGTATTTAAATATAATTTTTATCTAAGATATGCACACATGCACGCCTATATAGGTATATACATTTATAAAGATGTACATGTATATATATTTTTAATAATATGTGTATGAAAATATGCACTTTTTATAAGCTCATATATGCTTAGTATATTTCATAACAGTATTCTTTGTTGTCTCTTTATGATAAACATATTATTTTGTAAGTTCATTATTATGGATGTTACCTACAAAAGATCGAACTAATGATGTATACAATATTTAAATTATTGATATAGATGCTACATAGTTCGTTCTTCTCCTTCAATGACTATGAGTGGAATAGGATCATCAATTAACAAAAGAACCACTCTAAGATAATCATCTCGTATCTCCTGGCTATTGAGAATGAATTAAATTAAATAATTCTGTTCCTCAATCTTTGAAACTTGCTCCCTGCAAAACCAAGGTCAAAAAGATCAAAAAAGTTGATCAATCACAACAATTGACGAATGATTCCTGTAAAAGTTATATCTTATAGAGTTATATACGAACAGATACACTTTTGCAAAGGTATATATATATATATAGGTACATGAAAATATTAACTTTTTATTCATGCAAATATGATTTCTGTAAGACTGCAAATGTAAATAACAATTATAGGGTTGCACATGCAAATATTAACGTGAAGGGAGTGCATGGATAGATACGCCATTATAAAGTTGGAGTATAAAAGCAAATATGGACTTTCATATCAGTATATATATACTGTTGAGTTTCATCCCATTTGGGCTAGAAGAAATAAGATTGGGCCTTTAGCCTAACCCCTTAATGAGAAAAAAGAAAACTACATTAATAGTAGAAGCACTTGAGGGCACAATGGTAATCTTGCCATTGGATTAAAGTCCAAGTGAGAGAGTGAGAGGGGGTCAGAACATTAGGGTGAAAGAAAAGGAGTAAGAAGTCAAGAAGAAGAGGAAGAAGAAAAATGGGGTTAGGGCTTAAGCAAGCAGGACGATCGGACGCCAAATCGGTGCCAGATCTTGCCCAAATCTCAGGTAGAGAATCCTTGCGGGTGGCTCTCCTAACCTACTTGGTTTAATCTTCTCTTAATCTCTTTTTTATGTTTTTATTGTGTAGATCCATCCTAGTGATGATGTTTGTATTGTTAAGAGTGAGTTTTAACTTGTTATACTTTCATTGTTGTAATCCTCTAGTTATATCTAGAGAGAACACCTTTTTGTATTCCATTATTGATGTAGTGAAGCATTTGTAAGTGGCTTTAATTAGGAGTCTCGTGGGTTTTCTCTCAATTTTGCTAGGGTACCATAAACAGTAATCCACAAAATTTTTTCATTGCCAGACAAGTGCAAGTAACCCCAACATATACATATATATTTTTCTTTTTTGAAAATACATACATAAATTTTTACGGGGTGTCTATCCAAATTTAAGTGTTTACATGGATGCACAAGTAAATTTAAACTTTATAGGGTTTTTACACAAATATAAGCTTTCCCTAAGAGCATATAAATGGATTCTAGAATATTTATATATATATATATATATATTCGAACTTAACTGGAAGTGACAGCCCAGTCAAAGAATTAAAAGTATAGTGCAAAAGTAAGAGACCTAAAAATTAATTTTCACAATTACAACATTTTCAATTGCATTGAACAGATGATTGTGACATTTACCTATCATCTTTCTACATAAATATACCATCAAAATTATTGGAAAGGCCTTAAAAATTTCTCCGAGTTTCACTTATTTACAGTGTCCCACCAAATTTGGGTATTTAAAATTTTTTTTTCTAATAATGTACTTTTCTATTTTTTATCATAAAGATATTTGACGTTGATGAAAATATATCTCAATTTTTTTAAGCGGAAATAAATAATATTAAACAGAATGGTCAATATATTAAAACGAAAAAAATATTATATATTTAGTTAAAAGTTATATAGGTACATGAAAACATGCAATGTTAAATAAAAAATTATATATTTTAAGTGATAAATATATGTTGTAAGATAGAATAAACTGATGGAGTGAGCTGCATTAACTGAAAAGTAAGCTGTTAGAAAAAAAGGGGATTTTTTGACAAATTCAAATATCAGAGCGTTTATTTGGGATGTTTTAAAACTTTCAAAAATTTATAATTTATTCTCTTAAAAATATTTTCTATTTGTACCTTTAAAAATTTTAAAATACATTTAAAAAGTTACACAATATATATATATATATATTCAATTTTTTTAAAAAAATTATCTAGTAGTTGTAAACTATCCCACATGTTAACTTATATATATTTTTGTTCAACATGAACAAACCACTCCAAACAAACCTCAATCATCGAAAAAATTGTTGAGTTGTTTTTATATTGAAGTTAATGGTAATACTATTGTAATAATAATTTTTATAGGTCTCTTCACAATAATTCATAATATTATAATACTTACACCTATATATTTATTTTGATTTAATAATTCCTTAATATATATCACCATCACCATACACCTCATAATAGAAAAAATAATAATAATAATAATATATATATATATATATAGCCTGTCCGTCCACTTGCTCTCAACCAACAATTCCCAACATACCATATAATCATATACAGAATACAAAATTGGAAAAGCTTGAAACATCAGCACGGCAAAGTTGAATTCAACACTCCACTCTAAGCGTTCTTGCTTTCCCAAGCCAATCCAGTCAACCATGTCTTTCCTCTATCCCAAGTGAAGGGAGGCAAGGGCCGGGCCGGGCCGGGCCAGGTCAGAAGAAAATCACCGGGTGAGCCGATCGACCCGGCGGCCTTGCCGGCAACTTGTAAAGTGCAGACCCCGATAAAGGTTGGGATGACCCTAATCCGTGACCGGGCAAATTAGTATATACCCACTTTGTTATTGATTAATTTGAAAAAAAATTAAAAAAAAATTCAGTTTAATAACAAATTAATATTTCCACTTTGGTTTTTTCCGATTGGTATATACCACGCTTCATTCCGTTATTTTGAATTTAAATGTTATTTTATTTACTATTAATTGTTATTTTTAATTTACATAAATAATTAAAAATTTATTAAAATTTCAATATGAAGAAGTAAATATAGAAAACCTAAAAGCTAATAACATAACTAGTACAACAATCAATTCTTCAGTTCAATGTAAAAGAATTATATGAGTTTTAATATCTCTCACACTCAGTAAGATGTCTGTTTAACTTAATTCAGTGGTTATTGTTTAAATAATTTTGAATTATTTTGAGCTCTTTTGAATTATTCTGATTCATAAAGAATTATTTTTAAAATTTTTATTTTTTTAATAATAATGTGATCAGTCGGATCGGGCCTTCCCCTGCCGGGTCGGGCAGCTAAGGGCCCGGTTAACCTCCCCTTACAATCTTTATATAATGAGACCAAAAGGAAGACGACTCTGTGTTCCTCCACTCAAAACATCATCATCATCACAAGCAATGGAATTCCCAAACCGGGATAACAAAATCCCAATTCTAGTGGTTCCATTCCCAGCACAAGGCCACCTCAACCAGCTCCTCCACTTCTCCCTCCTTCTATCATCCCATGGACTCCCCGTCCACTTCGCCGCCTCCTCCATCCACAACCACCAAGCTCGCCACCGTCTCCTAGGCTGGACCTCTGCATCAATCCACAACATCACCTTCCATGATATCCCCATCCCTTCTCTTCCTCCATCAACCCCCAACCCCAACTCCACTCACAGCTTTCCCTTCCCACTTAGTCCCTATTTGGGAGTTCGTCATCCACCACCTCCGTTCTCCAATCTCCTCTCTCCTCCACTCCCTCTCTTCCTCTTCTCCTCTCATCCTCATCCACGACCCTCTCATGTCCTTCGTCATTGATGACGCCGCTTCCATCCCCTCCATCCATACCTTCAAGTTCCAGTGCGTTCCTGCCAACTTTATACTCTCCTATCTCTATGAAAGCACCACCAAACCATGGTCGGATAACAACATCCTCTTCTCTCCCTTACCCGACACCGTCCCTGAAGAGGTCAGTACCTTCTCTAAGAAACATTACTATGATACCCCATGCGAAGGGATGCTCTTCAACACGTCACTTGCCATTGAAGAACTTTTCATTGATCTTCTTGCCAAACAAGGTGACTTTGTTGGTAAGAAGATTTTTGCAGTAGGACCTGTGAGTCCACTTACTACTGTAACTGATTATAAATCTGGACCTCGTCATCCATGTCTTGAATGGTTGGACAAGCAACCCCCCAAGTCAGTTGTGTATGTAGCCTTTGGAAGCTCAACAACAATTCCAATTGAGCAGATAGAGCAGATAGCATTAGGATTGGAGAAAAGCAAGCAGAAGTTTATATGGGTTGTAAGGGATGCTGATAGAGGGGATGTAAGTAAGGAAGTGGAGCTTGAGATGACGAAGAGCTTGCTGTTGGACTTTGAGAAGAGAGTTGAAGGGATGGGAATGGTGGTGAGAGGATGGGCACCACAACTGCATATATTAGCCCATGGTTCAACAGCTGCTTTCATGAGTCACTGTGGATGGAACTCATGCATGGAAGGGATGAGCATGGGAGTTGTCATGCTGACGTGGCCCATTCATTCGGACCAACCAAAGAATGCACTGCTGATAACTGAGTATTTGAAAGTGGGAGTGATGGTGAGGGAATGGGAGAAAAGAGATGAGGTTTTGAAGTGGGAGAAGGTGGATGAGGCCATCAGGAAGGTGATGGTGGATGAGGAGGGTTTGGAGATAAGGAGAAGGGCAAAGGAGTTGGGAGAGAAAATAAGGAATGGTATTAAAGAAGGAGGGTCATCTTATGAACAACTTTTGGCTTTTATTAATTATATTAGTAGTTTTAAGTAGTGATTATACTGTTATTTATATAATCACTAAAATTATGTAATATGTTCGTGTTCAAATTTTTGTGAAGAATAATTGATGCTTGGTTTGTATCATCCCAATCATGTTGAGTTCTGAGAAAGATGAGCACATGAAATTATTAATTAGAATTTTATGAAATATATATATATATATATATATATATAGCTTATATGGTTTGATCAATGCAAGATTGGGAGTAAGGTAAAAGTGTTAAATAAATTGGGAAGGACCATATATATAACCATTGAAAAATCATAACATACTTAGCCCATCCTATTAATCAAATGGTAGAACCCCTATATCATAGTGTCCTATTTTCATTCACTACTGTTCATTTTCCTCATCAATAGCCATTAGTAATTTCAAAGATATCTGCCCACAATTATAACGGAGAGTACTAGCTACATGATTTGGCAATTGGACAAAAACAATTATTGGTCTAAGTATGTTATAGGGGTTAAGTATCACAAACATACTCTGCCCACAATCATAACATACTTAGCCCATCCTATTAATCAAATTGTAGAGCACTAAATATCACACTCATAAATTTTAAGTTTAGTCTAATGAGTCATGAAACTGATTTTAAAATAAGAGTTTTTCATTTGTTAACAAGCATGAATTAATGTATAATTTAACCACATTAGAGTCCTTATTTTCAATTTTTATTACCATATGTATATATATTGTTAATCAAACATAAATGTATATATTAAGGATCATTATACGAATGCTGTTAAAAATCAGTCATTAATACATTAGGCATATATAACACATGAACAATTATTGGTCTCATTAATATTAAACAAATCAAATCATTGACCAAATTATAAGTAATGATGATGCATTAACTACTACAAATTTCTTGAATCCCTTGAGATTGGAATGAAAATTATTAACCAATGAACCACTTGTTCGTTTATAAGTGATCCTTAGAAACAGGACACCATCACAAACGCACAGTGTGCCCATCTCCTGAATGAATTAAATTAAATGATTCCATTTCTGAATCTTTCAAACTTGCTCACTACAGAGCCAAGGTCAAAAAGATAAAAAAAATTAGTCATTCACAACAATTTTTTTATTTTTTTATTTGGCTAATAGGTGACAAGTGCCCCCATTTAAGAGATTGCCAAAATGATAAATAGCTACGGAGGTGTACCAGTTACGGTAACTTACAAACTTTTTTAAAAAATTTTTTGTCCTGCAACTTTGGAGGGGTGAAACCACTGTTTCTCCCACAGAGAACCCGTACCCAAACAGTGAACAATATAGAAACAGTACTTGACCCAAGTGTATATTGAATGAACAATACAGGGACAACACTGTCTGGGAAAAGATTCGAACTCTTGCCCTACCCCTTGCACTCTTGTGTCATACAATTGGGTTGTCCAATGGTTCAAAACAATTGATGAAGAATTCCTACGAAAAAGTTATATCTTATAGAGTTATATATATGCATAGATACACTTTTTGCAAAGGCATATATATTTATATTCATGAAAATTTGAACTTTTATCCATCCAAACCTGATTTCTATAAGGTTGCAAATGTAAATATTAACGTGAAGGGAGTGCATGGATTAATGAAACAAACATTATAAAGTTGGAACATAAATATTAATTATTACGGAGGTATAAAAACAAATATGATGGGTAAATTTTTTGAAAGGGTACCAAACTAGTCTTTTCGCATTTTGGGGTCCAACCTTCAATTTGAATCAAAATAGTTACCTAACTTCAATTTTATTTTATCAGATGGTTACGCAAGAGATTCCTGCCATTTTTTATGATGTAAATGTTAGAAATTCTCTATTAGGACATACATGATACACTGTCCATCCAGTTGGCAATTCCATCTCATTTGTTGATAAAGAATTTGCAACATCAGATCATCAAAAATAGACCGGATTCCCTCGGGTGACTACCCAGTGAAATAAATTTAAAGATGAGTAGTCATTTTGATTTAAATTGAAGTTTGGACCCAAAAATGAAAAAGAATGCCCTATAAAAAAAATTTACCCCAAATATGAACTTTTTTATGAGTATATATATTTATATATTTGAAATACATATATTTTTTTATGCTGATGCCTATCCAAATTTAAGTGCTTACATGGATGCACATTTTCAATTTAAGTTCTTAAAGGTATAGTGGAATAGTAAGAGGCCTAAAAATTAATTTTCACAATTACAACATTTTCAATTGCAGAGGATAAATATAATGGGTGCTGAATTACTTTTGTCAAATTTCACTTTAAGCATTGAACCATGATTGCAGTCACCCAACTTCAATTTCATTTCTCCGAGAGGGTATTGAGAGCTTTTTGATAGGATTTTGCCGACGTCGGTGCTGGAAATGTTATGTCAGCGTTAGTTCGTTGAATTAGCATGCTTATATGTCTGTGCCACATCAACATTAACTGCCATGTGGGCCACTCCCATGCCATGTCAGAAGTCATGTAAGCCCTTTAAAAATCTCTATCATCCCCACCATCTTCCCCTTTTTCTCCCTTTTTTTCCCCTTTCTTCTCCACTCGAGTGAAACCACCGTGCCGCTCAGCTGGTAGCCGGTTCATCAATCCATTATCTTATGAGGTTGGAGACATCGTCTTCCTTTTCGAACCAACATTTGTAGCTCGGCAGTTAGAGAATCTCATGTAACTGCCGATGAATGACAAAGAACTCGGAAAAGCACTTGGTGCAGCATGGAAGTTGACTGGGCGATAAGAACACCATCAGAGGAACCACCAAGTTATTGTAAGTTGGCTTGTTAATTGAATTGCAGATTGACTTTAGCGTTATAGTTTAATTTTTAAACCACATTTTGGATAGATGAGATGTTCCTCAATTGCAGCAATGCCTTACACTTCCCAATTTTTTGGTGTAAAAATTTATTCTAGTTTGAATTTTTGTGGAAAAAGAAGCCCTACATTTTCTTCTTGTGGCCTCAAGCACCATAGATGTATACATTATATTTGACCTTTTCACATTTATTAAGTCAACAAGAAGAATGTACACATTCTTAAAAACCAAATATTCATTGCTTGTGTATTTAAGTTATTGATACAATGTAAAAATTAAATGTTGTTTAATTTTAGTTCTAAGAAGTTTGGGATTACTTTTTTGATAGGTCACTAAGTTTTGAACTTATTTTTTTCCGGTTACCAAATTTTAATTTGTATCATAAAGGTTATTCAAGTTTGATTGCGTTTCACAGGGAGGTTACCTGCGAGTGACCACATTCATGTTGCTGATGTGGATGCCGGAAAAAAATACAGTCAGCATAGCTTACCACGTCCTCACTCATGAGATGGAGTCTCCACGTCAACAGATTTGTCCATGTCAGCAAACTTATGCAGGCCCCACCAAAGCCTCATCCTGACCCTTCATCTCACACGCAAGACGTATATAAAGAGAATAAGAGCTTCGTCCCCGAGCTCCAACAATGGCGTCCACAAGTGAGCATTTCTCAAAGTTTTTTGAGTGCTGGCTCGCAGAGCAAGACCGTGACCTCTAAGTCCTCCGAGAAACCACTGTCGAACCAGCACTAGGTTCCACAGCCGCCATTGAGGACGAAGAACTCCGTCTCCGGCAACTTTCCTAAGTATTTCAAACTCCTTGTCTTTCCTAAAATGTGAAGGGTTAGAACCTTTTTCCTTCAGAAGTTCCCTCTTGAGACTGAGCAGCTCTTCTGTCTTTTCTTGCAAAGCTAATTCATGCTGTCTCTTCATCTTGGTCATTTCAGTTATATGATATGATATCCTATGAATTCTTCTTTTTTCATGTGTTTCAGCAGGGGTGAGATATTAACTTCAAATACCTGCTTGACAGCCTCATCAGATTTTATCCATCAAGGGGTTACAATTTTCATCAGAATAAGAAATGCATGATTTTCCCATCATATTCTGAGAAATATGATCCTTCCTCTTGGCATTGTTCCATTCTTCCAAACATTCAATGTTACTCTGAAAGAACATAAAGCCTGATTCTGAGCAAGTTCTTGACGGATGTCAAAAAGTTCAGTAACATGCTTTTGCCACTTCTCAATACAGGTGTCCACCATAGTTCTTTGCTCATTCAATCCCTTCTCAAAGTTATCCTGAAGGCCGACCATAACACTTCCGATTTCATTTTATAGCCCATCCTCACTTTGCTACTCAGCAACCACAGGCTTTAGTGAGAAGTACTTGCCACCAATTCTTTCATACATTACAGCAAGTGTTTCTTCAAGTGCATTAACACAACCATCTATGTTGCAAAACCTATTAACAACCTTTCCTTCATCGAGAGACTCACCGGATCTTAAATTCCTAATATCATCTTTAAGTTTCAGAAACTATTCTTCTGACTTGATCCTTAATCTACTCATCTTCTCATCAAACTTAAGATGTGCATTCTCATCAAAATAGTAACTACACAACTCCAAGTTGGTGCCTTGAGGTTCCACTATGATCCTAGAGAGTTCCGGCATCATAAGAACTGATTGTGAATTCTCTGACAACATTGGAATCACAGGACATTAACTTTTCACTCAAAAAGGTTATTTCAGCTTCTTTTGACGTGATTTTCTCATAAGCCTCCTCCATCACAACATTTACTATCCCCTTCACTACAGAGTTGCTCACCATCCTAGATACTATGAGACGAGCATTCACATCTTCCCAATAAGAATCCAAATCATCGAGGAACATTAGCGAGTGATGGAACACTAAGAGTACTACTACAAAGCAAAAAGGAAGTCGTAGAAGAGGGACGTGGTGGCGATGTTCTCACCGAAGTGGACAAGCTCGATGGAGAACTTGTTTATTTGGGTCGGAGGGTGGCAGCCGAGCTTGGCGGTTCATATCCTCTACTCGAAGTCAGGGATCCAGTTCGAGTTGAAGATGAATGAGGTTATTGGTGGGATGGAGACAAGGGATTTGGCTGGACTTTCGCCGAAGTAGGTGAATATAGTGGATGAATTGCAGAGGAGGGTGATGAAGAAGGAGAGAGATATTACGGAGGAGAAGGCGAAGGTGCAGGAAAAGTGGCAACCAGGAAGATGGTGGAGACTGTGGATGTGATGACGGAGATGGTGGAGAGGGATGTGGAGATGATGGAGAAGATAGAGGAGGAGATGAAAATGAGGAGAAGAGATATGGAGAGAGTGCTATAGAAGGCGGATGGGTTGAGGATGGAGACGATGAAGGAGATTGTGGAGATGTTGAAGCCTATGCAAGATGGTCGGGGGTTGACGTTGAGATGGTTAGGGTTTGGTTGAATAGGGCTTTTATTCACAGGTTGATGTGGATAAATCTATTGACGTGGAAGCTCCATCTCAGAGTCGAGGACGTGGCAAGCTGTGCTGATTGTATTTTTTCCCTCATCCACATCAGTAGTATGAATGTGGTCACTCGCGGGTAACCTCCCGATGAAACGAAATCAAACTTGAGTAATCTTATGATACAAATTAAAACTTGGTAACCGGAAAGAAATAAGTTCAAAACTTAGTGACCTATCAAAAAAATAATCCAAGAAGTTTGCCTTATATTTATTATATGTGAAGTCATCAATAACATTGTCAACTCAATATATATCTAGTGTTGAAGTGTTGAAGAGCACACAAACACACACACACATATATATATATATATATATAATGAGAAGTATTGCTATATAGCTTCTTATTTGTTAGAGTCTCTGCATATGAGGTAAAGGGCCATTTGTAGAACCTAACATGCAGTACCACCAATACTAAAAGGAATAGGATAATTGATAAAAAAAAGAGTGGGAGTATATGTATATATATATTAATTATGTAATTATGTATTTATGGCAACTTGTTAATTATCATTGGTTTTTTACCTTTTGATCATTAACATAAGGACTTCTCCATGGGAATTTGTATATTTGTCCTTTATTGATTTGCGAGAACTGTTTATTGTTACTCACTTGTTCTAAAAAATGTACATGATTATTAATTGAAACATATTAGATTGCATATGATGAGTACAACAATTTTATTTTATTTTAATTAATTTATTTTTTTGTGTATTAAACACTTTCGGCAAAGAGAATTGATTTTATGCCACCTATAATCCATGTCGAATTGTTTAGGAATCTTGAAATAAAGATATATGTAGTTAGTTGCACTTTCTCTCATCTTAGACTTTGTGGGTTTTGTTCCCTTTTTCTTTGCCTTCAATCATATCAAATTAAATGTAAGTTGGAGAAACATTGTTGGAGTGAATAACCTACCATTTTGGAGTTGTTTGTGTGTTAGCATACAAATTAATTTTATTTACAGCCTCCTGGATTGAGCTAATTTATTAGCAATTGGACAATTTTATTTCAACACCCAACACTGAGTACTTCACAGTAAAGTTGTATTACACATTTGGTGATGTGCACAAGTTCTATTGCCATAAAATAGTAAGATATGCTATTTACTATTGTGTTGATAAGATGTCCAAATTAGAAATTATAGGCATGGCAAAGGAAATGGGATTACATGGGGAAGGAATTAGATTATGGTGGTTAGATCATGGGAGTAGCACAATGGGTTTGAGAGAAATTAAGGATGATGCCGATGCTTTGATAATGGCATCTCACTTGCATAATGAAGGGAATAATAAAATTGCCACCTCACTTGCAAATACTTTGAACTTTTAGGACTAAATTGTGCTTTATGTACACCATTAGGTTAATGCCATAATTGAAGCCAGGGAGAGTGAGGAGCCAACAACAAATGCACATGATTAAGAAGAACCCATGTCATAGGTGAGCTTCATAAAATTCAGCACCATAACACTCTTTGACAAGCATCACAAAATTAAATAAATATGACTTTGAATATGGCAGGTGATTAATAACACTAAACAAGGTCTCCATATTTCCTCAACACCAATTGAAAGTACTGGGAGTAGAAAGAAAATTAATACAAGGGTAGGGAAAAAAGGACACAATTGAAGCTGCCCCCAAAGAAACTGGAAAGGAAAGAGGTAAAGAACAACTCATTGTGGAGTTTGAAGCAAGATAGATCCTTGCCAAAAAGCCCCCAGTAGCCTTAACAACACTTGGGATAAGGCCTCCACCTAAGGACAAACATGCAGAAGATTAAAAGAAAGATGGACCAGCAGGAAAGAAAATAAAGGTATGGGTCCAACAGTTTCTGGAGGAGCTAGAGGTTCTATTACCGGGAGAGCAAAATCAAAGATGTTATATACTATTTTGGAGTTTTTAAAAGATAGACTTGGCATACTATGTTAATTTTTTTTTTGTTTTTGTATTTGATGTAAATGTTGATGTCTTCATTGTCTGAATCTTTTTTTAAAGATGCTTCAATTCTCAAATATGTTGAATGAAATACAAAGTTTTGTAAAGTTGCGTTACTGATGGAATTTTTTTGTCTCTTGACTTTGAAATGTTAAATAAATTTGCTTTTTTGTCAAGATGTTTTTGTGAATTAGCATGGTTATTTTTAATGGATAAACTTATATTATACTAGAAGCAAGATTATGCAAATCCTCTGAGACAGCTAGGAACATTTATTAAATGAATTTCTAACAAATTCATTATTTGCAGATTAAATGGTAAAACATTACAATTAATGGTTTTGGTAATCAAAGAAAAAGAAACTATCATACGACTTATTACATCCTTTGAACACTCTCTCTCATGGATGAAAATCACTACAACATGGTTACTATTGAGAAGGCTTATCAATGATGAAAATGGAATCTAGAAGAGAGACCCAACTCCTTGTTCTTTGGATCATTTACCAAAAAAGTCCTTTACTTTCATCGCCGACTTCAAGCATTGTCATACTCCAACGTCGAGATCTCCACTTGAAAAGGCATACATACTAGGTTGGATGTGTTGGTTTGGTGGTCAAACTTCGATCCAGCCCATTTATTATTAGTAATAAAGACAGGGGGCAAAATGCAAAAGAAACCCTAAACATAAATATCGGGTCGTTGAGAAGGCATCGATGGTGAGAAAAAGAGAAAAGAAGCGTGGTTTTGTTCTCTCGTGTCCATTGGAAGAAGGAAGGTGAAGAAAGCATATCTTCTTTTTATTGAATCCTACTCAAATCTGGGCAAGTTTGTTTGGAGCAATCTTGGAGGGTAATTTCTCTAGTTTTTCCTTGGTGTGATCATTCAAGAAAGGGGTTTTTAGAGTTATTATTTGTATTTCTCCATTATTGGTGGTGATCTCAAGTGTGCATTTGCTTGAGAGGTTTTTGTACTTGTTGATTTTAATAGTGGATTTGATTCGGAGTTTGGCCTGCGTGGTTTTTCCCTCACGAATAAGAGGGTTTTTCCACGTAAATTTTTAGTGTCTCGCTTGATTGATTTCATTTATTGTTCAGGTTTAGTACCCAAAATTATTTTTATTTATATCAAGAAGCATTTTCTGTGTGCAAAACTCAACAAGTGGTATCGAGTGAGGGTTTGTTGATCCGGGTGTTTCTTGGTGTGAATTGAAATGGAGGATTTTCATGAGTACAGATGATGAAATTATCGGCTTCAAACTATTCAATTTGGAAGTCAAAGATGGAGGGACCTTCTTTATTGCAAGGATTTATATGATCCTATTAAATTAGGAGCTACTAAGCCAACCGGAAAATCTGTGATGATTGGGAGAAAAATGCACGAGGAAGATCTATGGGAACTATCCAGAAGCGTGGGTTGATATCGATGTATATCATCATATAAGCAAAGAAGTTGATGCACAGTGCTATGGAAAAATTAGAAAATATGTATGAGAGGAAGAATGCTCAAATAAAAGCTTTTGTTATCAGAAAGCTTATGAATCTGAAGCTTAGAGATGGGCGATCAATTGCTGAACACCTGAGTGATTTTCAAGATATGGTAAATCAATTGAGCACCATGAAAATAACACTAGATGATGAATTGCAAGCATTATTGCTCTGGAGTTCTTTGCCTGACAGTTGGGGGACCTTGGTAGTGTCTCTTAGCAACTCTGCTCCAAATGGTGTCCTATCTTTATTTATGGTAAAAGATAGTCTTTATAATGAGGAGACAAGAAGGAAAGATATGGGCATTGATACTTCGAGGTGTTCTTATAGCTGATGCTAGAACAGCAGTCGGGGAGTAAGAGTCGAGGTCCTAAAGGGCGCTCTAAGTCAGGGTGAAAGTCATATCCAAAAAGGCAAATTCACTTGCTATCATTGTGGCAAAGAAGCGGGCATATGCGAAGAAAGCTGCAGGATCTGGAAAAAGAACAAAATGATGAAAAGAATTCAAAGAAGACGTGATGATCAAAATACCATTGAAATTTAGTATCTATTGAAGAAGAAGAGCCGGTTGTACTTTTCTTTAATGAGGATGAAAGCCGAGTAACTGATTCTTGTGTTGAGTGGGTTATTGATTCAGCATCATCATACCATGCTACATCAAAGAAGGAAGTTTTTACTACATACAAATCGAGGGAAACTTTTAGGCGGAGCAAAGATGGGTAACATGCAGCTTATGCGAGATATAGTGGGTATTGGTGATGTTTGTGTGGGAGACAAATCTTTGGTTATACATTGATTCGAAAAATGTACGACATGTTCCGAGTTAGGTTTGAATTTGATTTCTACTCATGCTTTGGACCTAGAAGGTTATTTCAATATCTTTGGTGACAAGAATTGGAAACTTACTAAAGGTTCAATGGTGGTTGCCCGAGGTACTTTGTGATCATACATTATACAAGACTCAACTCGAGGATGATTAAAGGTGACTTAAATGCAATTGAAGATGAAGCTTCCCTAGATTTGTGTGGCACAAGAGGTTGGCACATATGAGTGAAAAAAAGGCTTGCAGATTTTGAAAGAAGTCTCTCATTTCCTTTGCTAAAGGTATGAGTTTAAACCCTTGTGATTATTGTTTATTTGGCTAAGCAACATAAAGTTTCATTTAGTAAGTCCTCCGAGAAAGAAAAAAACTAATGTTCTTGAGTTAGTTTATTCGGTGTATGTGGTCCCATTGATGTGGAAACTCTAGAGTGGTAGATATTTTGTTACTTTTATTGATGATGCTTCACGAAAGGTTTGGGTGTTTGTTTTGAAATCAAAAGACCAGCTGTTTCATTACTTCAAGCAATTTCATGTCATGGTGGAAAGAGAGAAGGGGGTATCCTTGAAGTGTCTTCGGATGACAATGGAGGTGAATACACTTCAAAAGAGTTTGAGTGCGCTTGGAGCATGGCATCGGACATGAAAAGGCTGATTCACGGTACTCCACAGACACTGATGGTGTGGTGAAAAGAACAAAGCAGAACCATTCAGGAGAGGTTGGGATGCATGTTAAAAAATGGCTAATCTGCCTAAGCCATTTTGGGGTAATGCCCTTAACACAGCTTGCTACATAATGAATCGATCTCCATCGACACCTTTAGATTTTGATGTTCCCGAGAGGTATGGTCCGGGAGAGATATTACTTACTCTATTTAAAGGTATTTGGTCAAAAGCTTTTTGCACATGTCCGAAGGAGCAAAGGCGAAACTTGATGACGTGGCTAATTCATGCATTTTTCGGGTTATGGAGATGCGAGTTTGGTTACGAGGCTATGGGATCGAGTGAAGAAAAAGGTCTTTAGATCCGAGATGTTATCTTCCGAGAATATAAGATCTTGGTTGATTTTTGAAACATCGGAGAAGAATAGTGACATTTCTTTTTCGATGCAGGTTACTCCAACGAGACTATCACAAATGACAAGGAATTACATGAAGAGCATGGATCAAATGATATGATTGAGCAGTTGATGTCGATGATAGTGTTGAGCAAGGGAGTTGTCACTTTCACTGAAATTAGAGAAGAACCCCAGCTCGAAGATCGCCAGAGAACATCGTCCCATTTACTAGATATCCCGATTCGGAGTATATTACGATTCTTGAAGAGGGGCGGAGAAAGCTTTGAAGAAGTTCAAAATCACAAACAAAAGGCACATTGGATAAAAGCTATGCATGAGGAGATGAATTCTTTAATGAAGAATGATACTTATGAGGCTTGTCGAGCTTCTAAAGATAGAAAAAGCCTTGAAGAACAAGTGGGTGTTCAAGTTGAAGATGGATGGTGAGAAGATAGTAAAAATATAAAGCTCGCTTGGTGGTCAAAGATTTTTAATCGAAGCAAGGAATTGATTTTGATGAGATTTTCTCTCCTGTTGTGAAGATGAGCTCTATTTGGGTTATTCTTGGATTAACTGCCAGTTTGGACCTTTAGCTTGAGCGATTAGATGTGAAGACAACATTTCTTCATGGTGATTTGGAAGAAGAAATTTACATGGATCAAATCGGAAGGTTTTTGAAGCTAAAGGGAAAAGAACACATGGTTTTGCGAGGTTAAATAAGAGTTTATATGGGTTGAAACAAGCACCAAGACAATGGTATAAAAAATTTGATTTTTTCATGATAAGTCATGGCTATATTAGAACAGATGCAGATCATTGTGTGTACTTTAAAGTGCTCCAGGAAGGTAAATTTATCATCCTTCCTTATATGTGGATGATATGCTTATAGTAGGACAAGATATTGCCATGATTAATGTTTTTGAAAAAGCAGATGTTTGGCTCTTTTGACATGAAAGATTTAGGGCCGCACAACAAATTCTCGGCATGCAAATTCTTCGTGACGGAAAGCCAGAAGTTGTGGTTGTCCAAGAGAAGTATGTTGAACGAGTTTTGAGTAGATTTAATATGAAGAGTGCTAAACCAGTTAGCACACCTCTTGCTAATCACTTTACACTTAGCAAGAAATCTTGTCCTACTACTCAAGAAGAAAAGGAAGATATGACAGCAATTCCGTACTCATCTGCAGTTGGGAGTCTTATGTATGCTATGGTATGTACCCGGCCAGATATTGCTCATGCAGTTGGTTTAGTCAGCAGATTTCTCTCTAATCCAGGTAGAGTACACTTTGGAAGTCGTGAAGTGGATCTTCAGATATATGAGAGGTACTTCAAAGATGTGTTTAGGTTTTGGAGGTTCGAACCAATTCTAGAAGGATACATGCAGATGACGGATATGGTAGGTGACCTTGATGATAGAAAGTCAACTTCAGGGTTTGTGTTTACTTTTGCGGGGAGCGCTTTTCACTGGCAGTCCAAGTTGCAAAAATGCATAGCTTTATCCACCACTGAAGCAGAGTATAATGAAGCAGGCAAAGAAATGCTTTGGATGAAAAGATTTTTTCAAGAATTGGGCTTGAAACAAGATGAATATATGGTTAATTGTGATAGCCGAGTGCATTAGAATTAAAGCAAGAATGCCACATATCATTGTCGCACCAAAGCATATTGATATGAGGTACCATTGGATTCAAATGATGCCATAAATAAGAAAGAAATATGTCTGAAGAAGATCCCCACTGATAAAAATCCAGCTGATATGTTGACTAAGGCGGTGACTCGTGATAAACATCAGTTCTGTGCAAGGCGATGGGAGCTGAATTGCAAATGAAGAGTTGAAGTGTGGACATCTCCCCATGAGGATGGGAGATTGTTGGTTTAGTGGCCAAACTCGATCCAGCCCCATTTATTATTAGTAATAAAAGACAGGGCAAAATGCAAAAGAAACCCTAAACATAAATATGTGGTCATTGAGAAGGCATCGATGAGTGAGGAAAAAGAAAAGAAAGGCGTGGTTTTGTTCTTCATGTCCATTGGAAGAGGAAGGTGAAGAAAGCATATCTTCTTTTATTGAATCCTACTCAAATCGGCTAAGTTTGTTTGGAGCAATCTTGGAGGGTAATTTCTCTGGAGTCTGTGTGTGATCATTCAAGAAAGGGGTTTTCTAGAGTTATTATTTGTGTTCTCCATTATTGGTGGTGATCTCAAGTGTGCATTGCTTGAGAGTTTTTTGTACTTGTTGATTTTTAATAGTGGATTTGATTCGAGGTTTGGCCGTGGGTTTTTCCCTCCGAATCAGAGGGTTTTCCACGTAATTTTTGTGTCCTTGATTGATTTCATTTATTGTTCAGTTTAGTACCCAAAATTATTTTATTTAT
>NC_052472.1:20309302-20327765 GCF_009730915.1 Dioscorea cayenensis subsp. rotundata
TTTCACGTATTGTTTGTTATAACCAACATTCTGAAAAGAAACCCTGTGAGTTCGTTGTGACACCCAGCTCAGTATCTCCAAACTATCTTTATGCAACTGAAACACATCTCAAGTTTATTCAAATTACGCAGATATTTATTTAAGCTGAAAAGATCCAGTTTGAGTTCAACATGCAAAGGGACTTTTCTTAAGCTCAGTGGCACTCTCCACCTTCTAGGACACTATTCCTTGCAAGGTCGAGGAACGTAAGAAGATGTTAAATTTCCACTGGCTCTAGTGAATGCAAAGCCTGCTTTGAAAGCATTGGCGACTCAAAGTCTAGAACTCCTCAAGGCTGCTTAGTCCTGGTTCAAATCAGGTGGGACTACAGAGATGAACATTGTTACCAGAAAGATCAAGATTTTGTATTTTTGTTGAGTTAACATGTGCAAGAGAAAAAGGAAGCCCAAGAATGCAGTTTGATAAGTTTATTTCTGAGAGTTAATGGGAGAGTATTTGTGATTCCAGCCAATCAGATGCTTGGGAGAGGTCAACAAAATTCAAGTTTAGGTACTGAAGAGATGAAAGATTTGAGAGTCAATGACCAGCTAAATGGAGATGGTTGCAAAACCAGGTGGACACACTGGATAGATCAAGATAACGCAAACTTGAGAGTTTGCTAAGCTGATGAGGAACTACACCACTAAAACCTGCACAAGAAAGATAAAGATAGCAGAGCTGTTGGAGTGAACCTAAGAAAGCAGGGATTTGAATACTTCCAAAGATGTTCATGCTGAGGTCCAAGTATTAAGCAAAGGGTTAATATGATCACCTTTCAATGGCTGAGAACGTCTGCCATATTGAAACATGTCATGAAGAGGGATCTTGTTCCCCAGATCAAGTTGCACCAACATGCCCTGTTTGGTCACCACATTGAACTCCTCTCCAGATGCAGCAGTCTTGGCTAGTCCAGGGCGTTAACCGCCCAAATCCTGTGATCTCTTAAGCGCTAACTCTTGAAATTAAGAGGTGCTTTTTCTTTCTCCTTCTTTGCAGCCATGAGATAGGAGGCCACCAGAGACACTGAGTATTAAGTAGAAAGGTATGCTGAAGAAGAGCTTTCAGTGAGCTTTTGCAGCCATAGTTAGGCAAAGGTGGGTTGAGGTCTTGTTTGTGTTCCCATGTTAATTTCATAATACGTGAACTTTTGTCGCTATTTGGAGATATTTCAAATGTGCATCCACTTGCCTTGTCATTATGGTTAGAAACCATTGATAGCTAGTTAAATACATGTATATATATGTATATATATGTGCATAAGGCATATAGTATTGTTAGTTGCCCTATATGTAGACCTAAAGAGTGGTTGATCAACACAATGAGAATAGATTCATTCTTCTTCTCTTTCTCTATCAATAGCATACATGTGAAATGAGATGAGCCAAAACTTTCAAACAATGGAAAGGGAGAGTGCCTTGGTGGCAAACAATTTGCAGTGAGAAGAATTTACGAGATTGAATAAATGTTCAACAACCTGGCAGAAATTATTCACTCTGAAATTGTCCTGTTTTTATTCCATTTTGACTTATTCACCCTCATTGTTTTTCCCTCCATGAAAAACATGAAAAACGTGAATAAACCACAACTTTATCGAAATCAAGCAAAGATACGAGAGGTAGCCCTCACCAGTGAGCGTGAGAACAAAACTAACTACAACTATAACAACAACGTGACGACAAAACGAGGAAAAGCCAAAAGATAAAAAGTCGGATGCATCTAAAACACCATCTCGGATCATCAGCTCGCCCAATCGGGGACAGTGTAGGCGACTCCCTGCTGATACATCCGATCTTGATCACTAGAATGAGCTGAGACTCTAGCACTAAGCGAAATCGAGGGAGCGCTTGATTCGTGAGGGATGCCTCAGATAGATTGCTGAGTTACGGTCGGAAGCTCAAAGAAAACCAAGAGAGAAACGATGTTAGCCAGAGTTTAAAAATAATAGTGTAGGAACCCGTAAAGCTATTGTTGAAAAATACGGTATTCCGCTCAATCCAGATATTCCATAAGATCGCTCGAGATGAAATCCCGCATGCATCGGAGTTGAAGATTAATGGATGGCAACCGGGTAGTCCGAGCGAGGGATAGATCGTGGAGGGAAGATTGGGTCAAAAAGTTGAAGAAAAATGCCTGGGATTCGTTTGAGAAGATGCAATTAGGGCAAAAAGATGAACAAGGTCCTCGAGGCATCGTGGCATAAAAACACAAAGTATCGGAGGAGTTTTGAAAGTTGAACCTTCTTTTGAAAAGATTTGTAAGAGTGAGAATTTTATCCTCTGCCAAAGCTCATGACAGAAAAAGAGTTATTTTGTATAGGACTCACGAAGTTTTCCGAGAATCGCTGAGTAGAGTGGACTACGTAATCCACCGTCAATAAGGAATTTGTAAAAGGATTTGATAGTGAACTTCCCATTTTTTTTTTTCCAAAACCCAGTTAGGAGAATCATCCTGGTTTAATTTTATGCAAGACCGAAAGGGTAAAAGAGGGATAACATCCTACTGAAGAAAGATTTGTTTTTGTGGTGAGTATAAGACAAAACTCAGTTGGGCATACATTTAGGTAGTTGATGTATATGATTTTTGGCTGCACCAATTTGGGTTGCAAAGATAGCTTTTCCACCACCATTTCCCAAGCAAGGCTATATTAAAATCACGAGATTGAGAATTCTCACCACCCATGTCTTTGGGTCTAGTGATCCTATTCTCCAAGCAACCAACCTCAATAACTTTGGAACCCAAATCGTCCTTTCCATAAGAAATCTCTACTGTTTGATTCAATCATCTTTGATCACCCAGGCGGGTAGTTTGAATACTGACATCCAGTAGACTGGAACAGTTGAGAGCACCCGAATTATTGATAGTTAAAGCGACCACCTGTGGGATAAGCAATTTGCTTTCCAAGGTGAGTCTAGAGCGCACCGCCTCCAATGAGTTTATCCCGCTCTAGGGCGCTTGGCCTTTTTCCAGGGGACCCCTAAATAGGGTGAAGGTGCTAAATACAGTCTTGAGCAGCTTAAGGTTACAGCGTAGTTGAGGAATGTGGTTTGGAAAACCATAATTTGTGGAATACAAACAGCTTTTTGAGAAATTAATTGACAGGCCAGAGGAACCTTCAAAAACATAAAGAAAAAGCTTGAATGTTCAAATCTAAATAATACATGTCACAATCGAAAATGTGATCATTATCCCGCACAAACTTCCGCTTGGTGCCCTTGTAAATGATCTTAACTGTAGTCTCAATCGGAAATGAGGTATCACAATCCCACCAACTTCCACTTGGATCGAGAATGAACTAAATATTTTGGGAATCGGTGTCCTCAAATTATACCAATCTCCTAGAAGAAATCAAGCTTTTAATATAATTACAGGTCTTCTTCCAAGTTTTTTACACGTATATTAAAAACTATGAGAAAAATATAAAACATATCATATATAGATGCACATAAGGAGCGTAGAGAACAAAACACTAAAGATAGCCTTTAATCGAAAGTTTGGCTTATCCACTTTTTAAATAAAAAAAACACACTAAAGACAGCAAGCGGCATGCACTACAACAAAGAACTAAGACAACATAAAATGCAGTGGACCAAGTCTCTTTCAAGACAAGGGGACTGTCTTCCGGCAAGCTTCACTAAAATTAAGAAATTGGATAAACAATTAGAACAAGTCACATTAATGTTTTTGCCAAAAAATTTTAAATTTTTATTGTTATCACTACATGTCTATGTATTTCTTTTTTTCAGATTATTCAAAGTCTTGATAAATGAAAAGATTGTGAGCCTACAAAGTCTTGCATGACGAGGATGTTTGACTAGCCCTTCAACATGTAACATTATAGAGAGAAATATCAAGGTTTCACAAGTCTACTGTTTGGTTTTAGACCAGGATTTGCTCTTCACTTGTTCAAAGGAATCTAACATGGACATCAAGAGTATTTGAAGGTCTTTCCTTTTGCATTTGTCTTCAAATATACCATCCACCAAGTTCTTTAAGCCCTTCTTTCAAATAACGAAGTGCTTTTCTTCATATTCTTTACAGCCATAGGCTATTGAAACAAAGTGTAAAAGTGAGAGGGCATAGGATAAGAGTTTAGTAAGCTACAGCCCAATTAAACAAGTGGGTTGATTTTCTTCTTTGTGTTTTGTAAACCGGCTGTTTTGTAAACTATGTAAACTTGGTAGTTTTTGGAGCTATTCTCAAATATGCATTCATTTGGCTTTGCCAGTCAGGGTTAGTGCTATTCCCAAAAATCCTGTTTCAAGCTACAAGACAGATGGCTCCCTATGACCCAGATTTGGGCCTTTCCAAAAGAAAGTCCCTTTGAATTCTGTCTAGTCGCCTTAATCACCCTAAGCTGGTAACTTGAACACAAACGTCCAATGTGGGAATCAATGAAAGAACCAAATCAAGGAGTGTAAAGACAGACCACCAAGGAAGAAATAATTGGATTTTCAGGAGTGACTTTTAGATGAACCAAGATTGTCTTCAAACCAATCTATATTCCTTGGGCATTGTCCCTGAGAAAGGGACTCTAATATAGGTAAAAAGAACTTAGGTGGAAACCATATAATGGGTGAAAAAGACAGCTCTTATTGAAACTGATAGTGAGGCATGATACACCTTTGAAAAGATATAGTATCAATTTGATTATGTGTAAGTATTCCATTCCACTAAAGGAAAAGATTATTAGGTCATCAATATATAGGAGGTGCAGATTTGGCCTAGAGATCCAAGGGGAACCCTTAGGAGAACTCTTGAGTTAAGCGCATGTGTGAACATTGCAATTAGGGTATCCATAGCCACGAAGAAGAGCAGGGGTGATAGGGGGTTGCCTTGATGAAGTCCTTGTTTAAACCAGACATACCCATGCAAAGATTCATTGATAAGGATACAAGCTTTGGCAGAGATGAGGATTCTATGAACCCAAAGGATCCAACAGGGGCCAAAATAGCTCGTAACGAGGATGCCCATTAAGAAGCCCCAATCCAAGGAATTGAAGGACTTAGTGAAGTCTACTTTAAAGGCTAGCTTACGTTTTTTGAGATTGAAAATTAATGCTTCCATTGACTATGTTGTCAATTATGCATGTGCCTTTGATGAGAGAAGATTAGGAGTCATCCACTAGCTTGTTGATGGCCATACTAAATCTGCTAGCTAGAACTTTGGAGATGATTTTGGAGAAGGAACCAATAAGACTAATAGGGCAGACGTCTAAAATATTCTCAGGGTGTTGTTTTTCGATCTGAAAGCCATGGTGGCCCAATTATGATATCCCATATTAGCTCTATCCTCATGAAAAGTTAGTGAAAATTTGAAGTAAATCACGATGGGTAAGACTCTCAGTGTTTTTGGAAAGAAGAAGATATATAGGGAATCCATGAGGTCTTGGAGCCTTATCTCACAGCAAGAGAAAAACTGCTTGTTTTGATATACTCAATCGTGAAAGGTCTGTCTAAAGAAGAAAGGTCGACACTCTCTTTGTAGGAGATGACCATTTACTAATCAATAAAAAAGAGGTAAGGTCTAGTTAATCCTAGATGGATGTTAAAGTGCTCTGATAAGATCTTGCTAAGATCTTGATTCCCTTCTATCCAAACCCCATTATGGAGGACTCGAGGAATGAATTTTTTGTTGCGCCTACCATTGGCAATCAGATGGAAGAATTTAGTGTTAGAATCTTCCTCTTCAAGCCAAGTGATTTCGGAACATCGTTTCCGATGAATCTCTTCCTTACACAGGAGGGAATGTAACTCCAACTGTAGTTTTGGTTTTTCTATATAATTGTTTCCTTTAACTTCTCCTTTTTCTTAGTGTTTTGTTTCCTTCCTCTTCCATTTTTGTCTCCCTTCCTTTTTGTATTGATGTTTTCCCTTTTTAAATAAATAGCTTGATGTCTATCAAAATTAAGTGAATAAAGCACAAATTTTTATTCAAAGAAAACTAGAAAAGGATCCGCATGGTAATGGCAAGTCATGTCCCACATGGCCTAAGCGAGAGACCAAAGATATTATAACATCATTTTACATTATTTGAACAACCGTGGGACGCAAAATCAAACCACCAAGCTACACACACGATGACATGCTTGTGAGTAATGGCACCATATTTATACATCTACAGAGTACTGGTTTTTCACTTCCAAAGACAATCCTAAGTAGCATACAACAAATAGTCAACAAAATAAAAATATGGGAGTTCCCATTTCTTGTTTAGCAGCAACACACCCCAAAAGAACCCAAAACCCAAGAATGTATCCCATGGCATTGCTTACGTAGAACCCTATCTTCTCTACCTCATCTTCATCTTTAGGATACCTTACAAGGATGGTTTGTCAACATTTTCACAATTGTTGTCCAATGGAAAGCCACAAAAAGCATAGTTTCCAAAATAGATAGATGGATCTGAAAGTGCTAGAAACCGCCCACTATCTAGAATTCTTCTAGATAAATTGTTATATGATAGGTTTGGATGACTTAAGAAAGATAGCATGATCATTGTTGTTAGAATAGCACTTGAAAGATCATTCTTTGATAAATCAAGTGATTCTAACCTAAGTAACATGCCAATCTTGTCTGGAATTCTTCCCGTCAAAAGGTTTCTAGATAGATTCAGATTTTGTAAATAAGAAAGATTCATTACTTCTTCAGGAATCTCCCTTGATAACTGATTTCTTGAGAGGTCTATGGATATCTGAAGTTGTAGCAGCTTATCATATTGAATATTCCTCCCTTTCAAATACACATTAACATTATCCATGTAACCTCTGAGGAGTTTATTTGATACAATGTAAAGAATTTCCATGTTGTCAACAAAATCAAAGGAGATTTTATCATATATAGCAAGTGCAACCTTAGTGTTATAGAATATTTTATGAGCAAATTTCATAGCTTTAAGGTTGCCGAGATTGTATGGTATGGCTCCTGACAGATAATTATATGCAAAGTCTATGACACGAAGACTGGTAAGGTTACCCAACTCAAGAGGAATATTGCCAACAAGCATGTTTTATCAGAGTCGAAAAACCTCCAAGCTCAATAAGCTGTTTGAAGCCAAGTAGGTATGCTTCCACTTATCTTATTCTGGCCAAGATCAAGAGTCTTCAATGCTCTGCAATTTCTCAACGATAAAGGGAGCTCTCCAGACAAATTATTGTTGCTCAAATGCAAATAAGCCAAGGATGGAGAACAAATGGTTGTAGGAATACCTCCAGATAATTTATTGTTGGACAAATCACAAGTGGATAATCTTGGTCAGAGAAAATGATTCCAGCAATAAGGAATTTCACCTATAAATTGATTTTTAGAGAGATCAAGAGCTGGCAACTTCTTCAGATAACATAGTGTTTCTGGGATCCTTCCTGCTATCTTGTTGGAAGACAAAAGCAAGTACTCCAAATATGCAGGAAATTGTGACACTGATCATTCAAATGAGTTTCCACTTAGATCAACATACAGAAGATCAGAGAGATGCTCTAATGAAGCAGGAAGCTTGCCTTTGATATCATTATATGATAAATCTACAAGTTGAAGATTCTTCGAAAAGTTCCAAAACCAGCCTGGCAGAGTGTCTGAAATTCCAGCATTTGAGAAAGCAGCAACTGAGAGATTCTCCAACTTTTGAATCCATGAAGGAAATCCCGGTCCTAGTTTACTGTTCCACATGGCCAGTCTATTTAAGCCAACAGGAGGCACCCATTGTGAACCAAGATCAACCCTGAATTCATTAGCAGAAAAGCCAAGATGTTGAAGTTTTGCAAGACCTGCAAAGTGAGCTTCAGTCAAAACACCTGTCAAATTATTATAAGCAAAATCCAAGAATTCAAGTTTAGGATATAGTTGACCCAAATTTACTGGGACACTTCTGTTCAATGTATTGCGAGAAATATCCAATTTTTTCAAAGAATGAAGTCTGAATTGGAGGAATGGCCCATAAAATAAGTTCACATACAGATTGAGCATCTTGAGAGACTTGAGGTTTCCCAGCCAATCTGGAAAATGTCCTGTGAGTTCACTGATGGCCCAATTAAGTATTTCCAAACTATCTTTAATGCAACCTGAAAACACTTCTCCAAGTTCATTCAAATCACCATGCAGATATTTATTTACTGAAAGATCCAATGAGTTCAACATGCAGAGGTTTCCTAAGCTCAGTGGCACTCCACCTTCTAGGACTCTATTGTTGGCAAGGTTGAGGACTCTGAGAGATGTTAAATTTCCAATAGCACTAGGAATTAGCTCTTTGAAAGCATTGGCACTCAAATCTAGACTCTCAAGGCTGGTTAGCTTGAACAACCAAGATGGGACTACAGAATGAAGATTGTTACTAGAGAGATCAATAACTCGAAGCTTTGTAAAGTTAACATGTGCAAGAGAATCAGGAATCTCAAGATTGCAGTTTGATAAGTATATTTCTGAGACTAAAGGAAAAGTGTTAAGTGATTCTAGCCAATCAGGTGCTTTGGAGAGATCAACAAAATTCAAGTTTAGGTACTGAAGAGAAGAAAGATTTGAGAGCCAATAACTTCCAACAATGAAGAGTTTGTTCCAAGATGAATAGAAAGGATTAGAAAGATCAAGATGATGCAAGTGTGAGAGATTGCCAAGCTGATGGGGAACTAGTCCACTAAAGCCAGCACAAGAGAGATCAAGATAACGCAGTTGTGCGAGTGAACCAATGAAAGCAGGGATTTGAATACCTCCAAAGAAGTTCATGCTGAGATCCAAGTATTGCAAGTGTTTCAACCCAAGCAAAGCTGGATTGATCTCTCCATTCAGTGGCTCAGAACGTGGGCCATATTGAAACATGTCATGAAGAGGCCTCTTGTTACCAAGATCAAGTTGCACAACATACCCTGTTTGGTTATCACATTGAATTCCTCTCCAAATGCAGCAGTCTTCCCCAATCCAAGATGATAGCCGTCCACCAGGATCTTTAAGCCCTTCTTTGAAATCAAGAAGTGCTTTCCTTTCAGTTTCTCTGCACACATTGATTGAAACCCCATTGCAGAGGCTGAATTTGAGGTAGAGAAAGACTAGTAGGAGAGCTTTAGTGAGCTTTACACCCATAGATAAATGACTTTGTTTTCTATTTAAGTTGTCAGTTCACCATGTAAGTATATATATAACATTGAAAATTCATTTATGCATTTATTAGATTGTTTGATGAATGGAGTTTCATAGATTACAGCATTAGGAGTTGTAATGTGTCCAATCAATATGGAAGGCAGGTGAGCATTTATTAGATTTTGAACAATTCTACTTAGAGCTACACCTCATTGAAAGCTCAATCAATGGCTGTGCTTTATCAGTTTCTAAGTGCAAAATTTGAAACTTTCCAAACCACTCTTATTTCCTTTAATTACATGATAATATTGTTACTGTCATTGTGATTTGTACATGATCTATATCATGTGCCTTGTACTTATAAAAATGCTGTCATCTGCGCAATAAAAGATCAACTGAGAATGCTTTCAGTCTTTCCAAATTATCTTGTGTTCTTCTGTAGAAAGTAGGCCATCTTTGCACAAGGATTTGACCAGTTCATTACTGGAAACTCTGCTTGATATTTTCTTATATTTATGAATTTTGTGGTGCTTGGAATCCAAAGCTACAACCATGATTAAAATAAAAACAATTTTAATTATAATGCTATTACAAGAGTTATACCTATTTTGAAAGGATCTTGAAGAATTCATATGTTTCTTGGTAATTAATAGGACTAATGAAGTTGTTAAGATTTTATATTTTGTACTAGTGGGCCCTATATGAGTGCTACATAAGCTTAGGGGTTTTACACCAAAAAGTCTCAAGATTTAGTGGCACAACCAATATAGTTATAAATAAACCCATTACACTTCTATCACACAACCGATGTGGGACTATATTTCTAAAACCCTCCCTCAAGTTCAACTAGGTCTTTTGTCAGTTCGAGTTGCTCAAACTTGTATGCACAAAGGTCCCTGTTTTTACCGAACTTGTACACTACTTTGTGTCTCAGAGGTCCTACACACATGAACTTGTACACTACTTGTGTCTCAGAGGTTCTACTCAAATAGACTTGTACACCACTTTGTGTCTCGGGATGTCCCTTTTTATATTAGGGCTCCACTATATTTTATGATACTCACGTATTAGATTTTTATATTTTTGTACTAGTGGTCCAAATATGGGTGCTACATAAGCTTAGGGGTTTTACACCAAAAAGTCTCAAAACTTATTAGTGGCTCAACCCCTATATCTATATATAAACCCATTACACTTCTATCACACAACTGATGTGGAACTATATTTCCAACAGAAGTTTTAGCATATATATGTTTACCCTGCTATCAATGAGATAGTAGTTCATGAGGAATGTAAACAAATAATCATAAAACTTGAAACATACATACCAAAAAAATAACTCAAAGGTCAAATTTTTGAGAAAAATTTCAGTAGGGCAGACAAGTATAATAATATTAGTAAAATTTATGTACAATTAGATTCATTTTACTATTATTAGTATGAAAATTTTGTAGTAGATTTATGGTATGGTTAATTCTTGAAAAGCGACAAAAAAGTCTAGAAAATAGAAATTATAAAACTATATAATCACAAAACTATAAAGGAAAAATACATCATAACAAGGCAAGCTTGTATGGTAACAAGGCAAGCTAAATAAGCCTCCTAAAGAACCTTTGGGGTCAGCCGTAGCGATAGCGGTGGTGGAAGTAAGACTGCTTCAATATCTTTTCCTCCTGGTCCTTCCTCATTGGCGACGGTCGGGTGGTTCACAGTATGACAGAGATAGGGATGTCGTATGCACAGGTGGCTAGCTCTTCATAGTCAGGTGAGGTACCTTCCTCTAAGAGTTTGGAGAAACGGAGCGGAGTGGATCACCCTCTCAAATAGCCTTCACTCACCGGTGCAAAGAGGCCTAGGTCACCGAAGAAGTTGCCCGGTGGAGCCTAGGAAGAGTCCACATCAGAAGAAGGTGCACGTTAGGTCTAAGAGAGCAGGGACTCAGGTGGTGTCACAGGCTATTTTAGAGGCTGACGGGGTAGGTTCGTCTCGTGAGGCCTTGCGGGTCCAATTGCTCAATTGAGCGTCTCTCTCGATCCCATTACCTCCGAAGTCATCGGAACTGTGAGATGAACTTGCGAAGGTGGCGGTGTTGTCTCTCGAAGAGAGGTTTGTTAATGAATCTAATCTTTTGGCCGTCATTCCTTCTATAATTAACAATGCTTTGGCCAGTCCCATTATGCCATTAAATACTGCACTTTCCTTCTACCTCTAACGAGCAGGGAAGAGGTGAAGGACCTTTGTAAGCTGGGAAAATTCAAGGCGATGATGAAGGATGGACCTTGCATGTTAATGATCGTTCCTTGGTCGGCTGAATTAGGAGCGGTTGGGAGAGCCTCAGGGGAGGGTTAATGGATCCTCATTTGGAACCTGCTACCCCATGCTTGGTGCTATAGCATTATCTCTGAAGTTCTTCGACCGGTGGGAGAGTTAATCATGTTGTCTCAGGCTGAGCGTCTCATAAATAATTTTTATCGGTGCTGGTGCGACGCCGGTCGGGTGTCTCTTTGCCTTTTGAACTGAATTTCAGTATAGGGATGCGGAGATATAGTGTGTTATTCACTGAAGATCGTGTGAGTTTCCTGGTCTATCGAAGGGAGTTGGGTCGTTATATTATCGCCCCTAGAGAGGTTGTTGCTGTCGAGGGATCTTTGGTGTGTGTCGGAAGGCGAAGGAAAAAGGAGAAAGCGGCCGTCCTCCCGGTACTTACATGGATGGTGGAGCCTTGCTCCCATCGGGAAAGACAACGGGATATTGTTGTTATGAGGAGTTAAGCAGATGAGGAGAGAGTGATAGGGGCTTCAGCTCCGATGATGAAGGAGCTGTGGGTGGTGGTTGAGCCTTGCTCCCATGGTGGCACCGACGAGTGTCCTCCCCACGTGCGGGTGTCAGCACATCAGACCGATGGTTATTCCAATTGTCTTGGACGAATGGGTGGTTACTTGTTGGCTCGGTCTCTAGAGCGCCGTTCTTCTGATGGTGTACGTAGTGGGTTGTCACATAGTACAAAGGGGAGACGTGTCGATTTTTGGCCAGAGGGATTTATTTGGTGTACGTAGTGGGTTGTCACATAGTACATGGTGTACGTAGTGGGTTGTCACATAGTACCAGAGGGATTTATTTGGTAATTTTTGGCAAGGGTCTGGGCCCTGGTCCCAGGTTCATCTCCCACTAATGAAGGAGGAAACAATGGTGTTGATTTGATAATAGAAGGGGTTGTTTCTGATACTCGTTCCTCATATTCTTTGTCACCTGAAATGGACATCAACTCTGATAATTCAGTGATAGAATTTGAAAGAAACATAAGAAAACTTTTGCCAGGCTTACATGAAGAGAGTAATACGTCCAAGATAAGGCAGTCTACTAGAACCAGGAAAAGTGAACGGCAAAAGAAACCTTCTTCAAGGTTCAATGAGGAGGTGGGTTATTTGGTTGAGATACCTAAATCGGCAAAGAAAAAAAGGGCTGGTGGTGATGGCGATAAAGGAACGAACGCCAAACCTTTACTCATTGCTGATTGGTCTAATGTTCAAATTGTGAAATATTGTGATGCATGTGGAATTTCCTTTTCTAATTCTGTGAATGACTACATTAATCATATTCGTAATCTAGAGAAGTCTCATTCTTGTTGTCCTTTGGAGTTTGGGGCGACCTCCTTGGAGGGTCAGGGGTTTTAATTGGTTATCCATGAATTCAATCAATTGGAATGTTAAGGGGCTAGGTAGGCCATCTAAGCGTTTCTTAGTAAAGGACTTTCTTTATATCCACCATGCCAAAGTTTATTGTCTTCAAGAAACAAAAATTGGAGGAGATTAGTCAAGCTACCTGGCGGGAGATTGGCGGATGCCATCTTGATCAATTTACATTTTTGCCGGCTAGAGGGTCGGCGGGTGGCATCGCTGTAGGTTGGAACAGTGTGCTTTTGAACGGGAAACTAGCTTAGCAAGGAGAATTTAGTCTAACGGTGGATTTTATTTCTAAGATTGATAATCTTAGTTGGCAATGTACTGTGGTATATGGGCCAAATGAGCGGTCCCACAAACGTGCTTTTTGGGAAGAGTTGAGAAACATTAGAGGAGTTTCATCGGGGCCTTGGGTGATTTATGGGTACTTTAACGCTATCTTTACTGTGGGGGACAAAATGTCGGGTAATCCCAATTTGGAGGATATTCGTTGCGCAAACTTATTGATGCAAGACTGGGGTTGCAGGAGCCGCCCTCTGTGGGAAGAAGATTTACTTGGACAAATGGTCAAGAGGAGCCAATCTGGGTCAAATAACATCAGTTTCTAGTGAATAATGATTGGTTAGCTTGCTTCCCCAGAGTGACTTAGAATAGTCTCCCCAGACTAGGATCCGATCATATGTCGATTAGGCTTGAGGTAGGATCCCACTTGTTTAATCCAAAGCCATTTTGGTTTGAATTGGCATGGACTACCAAAGAAGGTTTTTAGGATCTTGTTCACCTTTGGTGGACTGAAATCTCACCTGTGGGGTGTGGTGCGTTCATTTTTCTCTAAAAAGGTTGCTGGAGTTAAGGCGTAGCTGCGATATTGGGCAAAGTTTAACTTTGGATCTATAAAACTTAAAAAACTCTCCTTTTTGCATGATGCTGAGGGCCTGAATATTGTGAAGGAATCAAGAAGGCTCACCACGGAGGAGGCGATTTAGGAAAAAAGAAATTTTAGAGAAATTGAATGAAATTTGCAAGCAGGAAGAAATTTATTGGAAACAGAGATCTAGGCTGCAGTGGCTAAAAGAAGGAGATGAGAAAAAAAAATTTACCATGCTGTCGCAAATGGCCGCAAGAACCCTAATTTCATCCCTCGAATGCGAATGGATGGAACTACTATTGAATCTCCCCGTGATATTGGCATAGTTTTTGCTGGGCACTTTAAACTTCAATTTGGGCGTAGACGACCTGCTAGGCTTCGAATTGATTTACAAAAACTATTTGCTCATAAGGTGTCTATTGCCCTGGCGAATTTGGAAAGGCCTTTCACGATTGATGAAGTCAAAAGAGCTGTTTTTGATCTGGGGGGAGACAAATCCCCGGGTCTAGATGGTTTTCCTATACATTTCTTTAAATAGTGTTGGGATACGATTAGTTCAGATCTTCTTCTCCTCTGTGAGTATTGCTACTTTCATAGAGCTAATCTGGAGAAGATAAATTGGGTAAGCATTGCTCTTATACCTAAGGTGGAAGTGCCGGAATCTCCCGGTGATTACAGACCCATTAGTTTGATAAACTCATCACTGAAGATTTTATCTAAACTGCTGGCCTCACGGCTTAGTAAGGTGCTAAATGATTTGGTGGAACCTGAACAATCGGCTTTCTTGTAAGGACGTTGCATCCTTGATAATATTGCCACTGCTAAAGAACTGTTTTTCAGTTTACACAAGCGTAGGATTTCAGGTCACATCTTGAAAGTTGATTTTTCTAAGGCATTTGATATAGTGGACTGGGATTTCCTTTTTGAATTGTTGAAAGTCAGGGGATTCGAAGATCGGTGGATCGGGTGGATCAAAAGTATTCTGTTCTCTTCTAAGGCTTCTATTCTAGTAAACGGAGCTTCAAATGGTTATGTTCAATATCAAAGGGAGTTAAGGCAAGGAGACCTGTTATCTCCCATGTTGTTCGTGCTAATTATGGATGTCCTTTGCTCGATATTCTCCCATGCACTTAGATCCAAGGTTTTGATTGGAGTACCATTAGGGGAGTTGGGTAGTAGATGCAATCTTCACTATGCTGATGATCTGCTGGTTTTGACCATGGGTGGACTCGAAGATTTGGGGGTGGTTAAACTTATGTTGTATGTTTTTGAGGGGATGACGGGTTGGCAATGAATTTTTCTAAAACTTGTTTGCACTCATCTTCTCGGGACTTGCTACCTGATCCGGCTACGGCGGATACCTTAAGCTGCACAAGGGGTATACTTCCAGTTACCTATCTAGGTATCCCAATTTTTGGGAAAAGGCCACGAAGACAAGATTAGGAAGATCTCATTACAAAGGTTAGAAGATGGCTTGCTTCGTGGAAAGTGCAACATCTATCGTTAGGAGGCTGTCTTACTTTAGTTAACTCGGTCCTTTCGGCGATCCCTACATATTGGATGTTCCTTTTTAGGATCCCTGTTAGGTCATTAAGAAGATTAATCGGATTCATAGAGACTTTTTGTGGACCGGACCAGACATTGACCACCCCAATGTAGATTGGTCTCTTAGAAAAATCTTTGTCATCCCCGCTATCATGTGGGATGGGGAATCTTAGATCTATAGAGCTTTAACCAAGTTTTGTTGGGTATATGGTGGTGGAAATTCATGACTGACACATCTTGGTGTGGTGCGAAAGTTATCCAATTTAACTATGGTATTCAACATTGGAACATGTTTCCTAGGCAGTCGGGTAGGGTGTCCTTCTTTTAGAAAGGGGTCCTGAGCTGTCTGCCTGCTCTAAGAGGATGTGTTTTGCAAGGAGTTAATACAGGGACGAAGACTCTTTTTTGGAAAGATCATTGGGTTAATGGACGTGCTCCTATGTTCATTTGGCATGAAGAGTTCAGAAGGACACGGGCACCCAATGGTACTATCAGTGAGCTGTTAGGGATCTTTGATCAGGCCCCCTTTTTAGCCGATCCAGATATTCAGGTAATCAGTGCGCGTCTACGGGGGCCAGTAGAACGCTCGGGGGATAGGAAATGGTAGAGACTTACAGGAAATGGTACATTTACATTTAAATCATTTTATAATTTCCTAATTGATGGGGGGTTGCGGTGCCCAATCGCGAGATTTTTTTGGAGTAACTTTTGTCCCAAAAAAATCTCCTTGTTCAACTGGCTTTCCTGACAAGATAGAATTCTTTCTCTTGAGAACTTAGAAAAACGAAGATGCAATAAACTCCAAACTGCTACCTGTGTCATGTGTCATGCTGGGATGGAAACTGTGAATCATCTGTTCCTACATTGTTCTTTTGCTAAACAGGTGTGGAGTTATTATGTGAGGATCCTGCATCTCCCGGAACCCCCTATGTATATGCATTTGGTTTGGGGACCCTAGAGATCTTCTGTGAGACTTGCTTGTAGAGATATGGGGGACCTAGTTGTGAAAGGAATTGTGTAGAATATTTGGATTGCTAGAAATGACTGCATTTTTAATACTAATTGCTTGTCTGCACATACTCTTACCATTAAAATTGATCATATGCTATTGTCATGGTTCTCTACAGTTGTTGAGGGCCCTAAAGCGAAGTTGGTGGATTCCTTCGATGTCATCTGCCGAAGTCTGGACTTTGTTGGCCCTCGTGTGGAGGAAACAGGAGGTGTTATTCCCTCTGACAAGGCAGGAGGAGATATTCCTCCGAGGAGACATGATTCGAGACCACGGGCTGGATTGGTCGACTTCTTGAGGGCACTATTTGGCGGCCTGTGTTATCGTTGTTTCTTTCCATCTTGTATGTACTCTGTTTGTTCTGTTCCACTTCTTGAGGCATGTTGTTGTAAGTTCTATTTTGTACCTCGCCTCAATAGTGTGTTGAGCGTCGTTGGTGTCTGTATTTGCTCCTTTTATTTTATTGGAGTGGTTTATCTACCTTTTCACAAAAAAAAAATAATAATAAATAAAAAAATAAAAAATACATCATCTATCTTTATATATACATTGGAAATATATCTAAATACATTAGCTTATATAGACATGTTTTATTTGCAGTTTTTAACATATTATCAAGTGCAAATTAACAAAATGAACATATTCTTTTTGGGTGGATATTGCTCATTTGAAATATGTGGATTTTAATTTTTAGTCCATGAAACCTCCTGCCAATTGCTCTGCTTTCTTCAGAGGTTTGTACTATAATGCCAATGTTCTTAAGCCTTTCCTTTGGATTAATTGCCTCAATCCTGATGTTACCTCTTTCTTATACCACCCGTGGTTATTTGATACCCCTCTGGCATTTAAATCAGTGTATCTCAACATGAATATTAATGTGGATGACCTCCAAATCAGTGATTTGCTTGACAATGGTAGATGGAATCTGGAGGCCATGAATTGCCTCTTTGGCTTCAACTGGAACTCTCCTGTTATCTCTTTTGGTAGTATTTGCCATGAGACTGATAATCATTGGGTTTGGTTTCCTGCCTCTTGTGGCATCAGGCTCTCATCTAATATCTATAAGTTTCTTAATAAAAATTCTTGGGTGGATCAACAATGGTGTGGTTGGTCTAATATTTGGAAACTCAATATTGCTCCTAAAGCTAAATCTTTTATTTGGCTGTTGATGCATGGTAAACTCAAAACATATGACTTTCTTTATCGCCTTAATTTGGGTCCTCCTGATCCCTGTGTGTTTTGTGGTTTAATCTTGGAATCTCCTGACCATCTTTTAGGCTTTGTAATGTTACTAGTAGAGTTTGGCAGATGGTTGAATCTCTTCTCAACTGTAAGTTTATTTTTTTAAATGCTCTGGATCCTGGTGAGTGGCTTGATTTCAATGCTCAGGGTAATTCTAAATATTTAGCATCTATTACTGCTACTACCCTTTGGCAGATTTGGATTAGCAGGTGTAACTTGATCTTTCGACATGACTCCCCTGATATTGCAAAAATTGCTAATTTGATCATGATCCATGTTAAAGATTTTTTTCTACATGCTCGCTAACCTTTTTGATGCACAACTACATGATGAACAATCGCCCACTACTGGTTTTCTTGGGTGTTTTTATGCATCCGCGTGGAACAATGCAACAGTGTAAGAGTGGGTTGGGTTTCATTGCGTTTGATTCTAATGCTTTGATCTGCTTTTGCAGTGTTGTTGTTACGCTCAAATTGGTCATCAAATTAGGATTGGATATTCAGGCTCTTTGCTGGCTCTCCAATGTCTTGTGAATGCGAGGGAGAATTGTTCCAATATTTATTCCAGTTTTGAGGAGTTATGGCGGTTTCTCTTTCTCAAGGATGATCTGCTCTCGTGGCGTCAGTGTGCATCTTCGGCAGCTCTCCTCCAGTTGCTCAATTATCTACATCAGCCTCAGTTTGAAACCATTCCTCATCAGTTTGGAATCATCGCTCTTCACTGTCTGTGCCGGCGTTCGTGGCATGCATGCTCCCCAGCTTTCTTTGTTTCATAGTGGCATGGAGATTCCAAAGTGGCTCATGAAGCTATGAAACCAATCTGGTTTTTCCTTTTGCGGTAGTTGATTCTATTGTTTTGTTTTTGGATTTGATTTGTATCTTGCTAGTTTAGCATTTGGTTTGGTGTTTTTATTTGTTTTCAGTTTGTTGTGTCAGTTTGTTTGAACATTTTTTATCTTTAATAAATTAGCCATTATGTGGCTCTTTCCCTCAAAAAAAACAAAATGAACACTATCTAA
>NC_052472.1:20328765-20370661 GCF_009730915.1 Dioscorea cayenensis subsp. rotundata
AGGTTTATTATAAACTTAACTCTGATGTGATTTATTTATAATAATCTTTAAATATTTGATCATATCTCAATAACCTGTTTTGGATATCATAGACTATATTATTGACCAACAAAAACAAAATAAACCAATAAATTAAATTTCAGATTAAAATTAAATGTATTAAGATAAAACGTTGAGATGGCCAACCATAATATCATTAACTCAACATATATATATATATATATATATATCGAACCTACACATGCTTCATCCTTAGTCCTGAGGAGGTTTATTATTATGCTTGGCATTATTAAAGAAGCAAACCAACTGATCAACTTTATCAGTTAGTGAAGAAGATGTCCTACATCAAACAATGTCCAAATTTTCTTCCAACCTCAACCATCTCTTCAACTTTTATCAACTTGTTAGCCCTTCTCCATCAATTTCGAAAGTCTCAAAGTCTGCCCTCATTGCCTTGCTGATTTCTTTTCACCAATAATACTACTACTGATTATATTTCTCAGTTCTGGTAAATAAAATAAATAATATATACTAAAAATCCTTGTTTTTATTTTCATGACAACATGTTGTAGTTTTAATATGCAGCAGTGTGATGGAGGAGTATGGGAACAAGATGGTGGAGCTATCAAAGAGAATCATAGCAGTTGTGTTAGAGTGTCGGGTGATGGATTTGAGATGAAGTATTGTGAGTCCGAGTTTAGTCAATGTCATGGATATTTAAGGATTAATAACTACATTGCTAACCAGAAGTAGTACAAGAGAAGAAGAAGAAGAAGAAGAAGAAGGTAATGGTTTGGGGAGAGATTGAAGGACTGAAATGCACACAGACATGAGTTGCATAACAGTTTTGTACCAAGATGAAAGTGGAGGACTCTCAAGTGAGACTCAAAAGAAGGATGGGCGGACATGAGACTGGAGAAGGGACATTGGTAATGATACTGGGGACCCTTTTGCAGGCATGGAGAAATGGCAGAATGAAATCATCAGCACACAGGGTGTTGTTGAAGATGAAGAAGAAGAAGGTTAGAAGGATGACATTGGCATTCTTTTGGTGTTTTGAGGATGAGAAGGTGATAATGGCTCCAAGTGATGTTGTGGGAGAAGGGAAGGAATGGATTTACAGGCCATTTGTTTGCAAGGAGTATGTTGAGTTTAGGCAGAGTAGTGTTCAGGAGGTTTGATAAGGTTGGTTTTACTGTTGATGATTTTGCTGCAATTTTGGCTCATCGAATTACACTATGTACAATTGTAAAAGCTAGTTAAATAATTTTATTCTAATTCTTTATTACACATTTGTACTAATGCTCTCTGCGACAACAGAACATTTTTGGGGCAACGATCAAAAAGTGCAATATGGATCACCCAAGGGGACAACAATACACACTATTTTCATAACACTATCAAAATCAAACAACACTTGAACAAAGTGAGAGAGCTCAGGGACATCTCAGGTAATATCTTTTCAAATCAAGTTGATATTGAAAACTGTTTTATTCATTTCTATAAAAATCTTTTGTCGTCGTTTACTACTCATAATTCTTATTTTTTCTTTAATGCTTTATCAGTTGACTTGCCCACTCTTACTGACATGGATAGAGATTTTTTGTCTAAACCCTTCTATGTGGAAGAGGTTTACAAAACCCTCAAATCCATGCCCCCTGGTAAGAGCCCTAGGCCGAACGGTCTGAATTCTGAATTATACTTGTTTTACTAGAATATTGTTGGAGAGCACCTTTTCAAAGCAATCTCTCTCCTGCAACCACGGGCCGCCTCCTCACTCTTGGTGTAAAAACTTATGTTGCTCGATTCCAAAAATCCAATCCCACCTCTATCATTGATTTTAGATCTATTTCCCTCTGCAATGTTTTCTATAAAATTATCACTAAAATGCTTGCTAATCGCCTTAAGATAGTGATTCATAAGCTTATAGGTCCCGAGCAATCTGGGTTTATCCCTGGGCGGGGGCTTTTGATAATATTATCACAGCCCAGGAGATTGCCCATAGCATAGAAATGAGAATGGTATCCCCCTTAGGATGATTTGCAAAATAGACATTGAAAAGGCTTTTGATACAATTGAGTGGCCCGCCATTATTGCTACCCTCCGGAGAATGCTTTTCCCTGAAAATTGGATTACTTGGATCAATTCTTGTCGTAATTCAGATTCTTTCTCCTTTATTGTAAATGGTCATCATACCTCCTAGATTAAGAGCAGTAGAGGAGTCCATCAAGCCGACCTCATCTCCCCCTCCTCTTTATCCTTGTTTCTTAGAACCTTACTGTCATTCTTAACAAAGCACTTCAGCTTGACATGATTTATGGCTTCAACCAAAATCTTACCAATAACTTCAATCATCTAATGTTTGCGGATGACCTAATTCTTGTTACCAAGGCTACTAGGAGAAATGCCAGGAACTGTCTCTTGTGTCTCAATGTCTACCAATCTCTTACTGGCCAAAAACCTAATATGTTGAAATCAGCTTTGTCTATCCCTTCTTGGTGTAATCGAAAGGTAGCCAATGCTATCTCTAAAATCCTTGGCATCAAATTGGGAAACTTTCCTTTACCTATCTTGGGATCCCCAACTCTCCTAAAAAGACCCACGATTAATCAACTCCAATTCATCCCTAATAGAGTCCAAAAATTATTCATTCCTCGAACCATTCTTCTCTTTCTCTTCGATGTAATCAACCCTCCTTAATAGTAATCGCCTTTGCTATTCCAAACTACATCCTTTTTGTCATGAATCTACCTGTTTCTCAGATTGGACAATATTTCCAAGTATGCTCGAAAAATTCCTCCGTAGGAGACGGCAATAATCGGGTTTCCACTCAATCGGTTGGACAATTACTATGCTTTGTAAGCCTGAGGAGGGTCTTGGTATTCGTAACCTTAGGCTTGTGAATTTCTCTCTCATGGAGAAAAATGTTTTTGCTATTTTAAACTCTGAAGATAAAATCTAGGTTAGCATCTTTATAAACAAATACAGAGGTTGGCATCTTTGGAATCCTGAAAACGTTTCTAACTATTCCTGGTTTTACAAATCCATTTGCAATTCAGCTAGAATTTTGAGGCCGAATATTAAACTTCTTTCTTTGCAAACCGTAACCGCTGATATCTCGAGATGATGCTTGTTTTTTTTACCTTCCAATCTCTTAGAAACCCACATTTCTCAACACTTCTTTGAATTTGGAAGATATTAAATTTTTGGACTTGTTCTCTTCGAAGGCTTTTTGCTCAAATGCTTTAGAAAGTTTGTTTGGCAGCCCTATTGATTTGGGCCACATCAATGACATTCAATACAACAATGAGGATACTCTAGTTTGGAAATGGAACAACCCTTCCTGCAATACCTTTATTGCTTCTTCGGTGTATAATTACCTTAATAGAAAGACTTACCTTCAAGATTGCTGGGATGGTTGGTATGAAATTTGGCCACTTCCTATGCCTCACATCAAAGTCCATCTCTAGAAACTTGCTCATGGCAAACTTCCTACTTTATGCTTATCTTTACAATCTTAATATTGGTCCTAACAATCCTTGTCCCTCTTTGTAGGTTGGAGGTCTGAAACTATTGAGCATATAATTTGGAAATGTCGTAGAATATTACAATGCTGGCATGATCTGTTTAATAAGCTTGGTATGAACTCATATTTGTTTAACTCTCTTAGCTCAGGTTCCTGGCTTGTGGAAATTATGGATCCTTGGTCTAAGGCCCTCATTGCAACTGTCACTTGGCTCATTTGCAAACAACGCTGCAACTTTATCTTTAGAAATGAGCCAGTTAATCCCTGTGTAATCATCCCCGGGCCTGGTCTCTCTGCTTTTGACTTCAGTAAGAAATCTATTAGATATCGGGCTCTCCTTTGTGCAAACTCAAACTCCATTAATTTTATATTTGCTGATGCATCTTAGTCTGCTAGCTCACCGGTTGCAAGTCTTGGGTTCTTAATTCTTACTAATTCAAACTATATTCTATTGGCAGGTTCGATGGGTACTTGTGCTTCCTCTCCAATCCAAGCTGAACTAGCTGCAATCAACCTCCGCTGGACCCTGCATCGACAATGGATGGACACCGGATCATGTTTTCTGTGATTGCCCGGTGTGGCTCAATTGCTAAAAACACTACAATGTCAGCATTGCTTGGCATATCACTACTGAATGTTAGACTATGAAGAAGAACCTGAAAAGTTCCCTCAATGCTGCAATTGAAACCATCTCCTGAGACCTTAACAATTTCGCTATCTTACAAAGTTTGGGAGATCTAATCCACAGCTTTCACTATTCTTCAGAGGCATGCATCGTCCATTCTGGATTGAAGATCTCTGTGTGCTTCATAAACTCCACTTTTAATGCTCTATTGTTAGCTTAGACTTTCTATTTTTTGATAGCCTATGTGCTTCCTTGTCAAAAAAATAAAAAATAAAAAATAATTGACATTTAATAATAAAGTAAAAGATACAATCCTTCTTCAGCCAGCAGTTTATAATTACAAGGCATAGCAAGAACACTAATTTCTTTAGTAAACTAACCAATATTGCGCAAGACAAGGGATTGAGTAAAGTAATTCTTAAAAATTGAAGCACTGACCTTCTTAAAGATAACATTGCTCATTAACTTCTCAGTAAGTTGGACCTATTACCAAACAAAAAGAAGCAAATAGAAACCACAAATGAAAAGGGCTGGTACAAAGTTTAAGATCATCTAAATATAAACTCAAAACTCATATTGCAATTTTACTCATCAGAAAGCATAACAAACTAACATTTACCTTGTAAGCGCATAAATCAGAAGTCACATCAATTGTTTCTTCAATCTGTGGTGCATAAATATGTGGATAAAATTGCTTCGAACAATACTGTTTCAAATGTTCAGTAGCTTCTGCTGATCCATGAATCAGAACCTAATGGAGCAACATAATATGACATATTTAGGCTCAAGGTGGTAAGCGCATACAACACTTGACACAAATAATGAACCTTTGAGGATGATAAAGATTTGTGAAAGTGATGGCCAAGATGAAACCATTTCATATAAGCACTAAACAATTACATACTATTTCTGGCCAAGAAATGCTTACTCTTAGATCAACTCACTAGTCCAAAGGAAAACTCAAAAATCAAATAACAAACCCTTAACAGCTAAGGTAATAACTAATAACAAGTGAAATAAAAAATATTTAAAAGCTAAATTTGAAGCACTTTTTACCTAGGATATTATTAAAAGAGGCTCTAATAGTCACCTTTATGAGAAATATCAATAGTGATGGAAGATCTCGTAACAACACAAAGAAGCAAAAACATAAATTTGAGAGCTATGCAGAGCCTTATGTCATGTACAAAATGCAATAGGCATAGACTAAGCTACTTATGAATGTAGCCACACTCAATACGATTCTAGCCAAGCCATCAGACACCAGCTCAAAAGTGAAGTCAAATTGTGCTCAAATTCCAGGTGGTGAATCCTTGCAAGTTGCAAGTAGCTCAAAGCATCTAGCGGGCTTGGTTTCTCATTTGACCTCTCTTTGATACTCTCTTGGGCATTCTTATTTGGTGCTGTTATTTGATATCCATCCTTGATGATGATGTCTATGTTGTTGTAAGCCTCTAGTTTGTATAGGGAGAGAAACCTTATAATCCCATGGTTTATATAGTGATGTTTTAAGAGACCTACGTCCCGTGGTTTTTTACCTCACAATCGGGGAGGTTTTCCACACTAAAATCATGTCTTGATCTGTGTGGTTGATTGACTTTGTTAACATTTGCATGAAATCCGGTTTTAGCACACAAGGAGGAAAATTTTGCACTTATTTGTAGTTGTTGGGGGTTCCGGCACGAGCAATGGTTGAGAATTCTCCTGTAGTTACTAGCAATTACATTCACATTCCAGTCCACATGATTATGTGGTTGTGGTGTGCGGCCTCTTGTATTGGCACACATTTGCCTACACGGCTCTCTGGATGCACTATACGGCCTCGCATGTGGGCGTCTTCTAGCCCGTACAATTCCCAAATTATGTTGTGTGGTCTCTTGTGAGGGTGTGATCCCGTGATGCTTAGTCTCGTATGACTCCCTTAAACCTTCAAACAAAGCTCAAAACACTCACAAGAGACCACATAACAATGAAGTAATTTACAAAACGTGACAACTTGTTAGCTCACGCTTTTGGTTCGGATTGCTCAGACAACAATGGAAGTGCCCATCACGGAAGATAAGTTTGTTTTTGGAGAATGTTTTTCAGGGGTGTTGTAAATTTCTATGTCTCAACTATATCCGGTTTGTAACCGTAAATGCTACATTTGTATTTTTATTTTGCTTCGATTTTCCGTGAGTTTAAAGACATAAGTTACTATATGGAAATGTACGATTTACCCCCATTATCTATCATGATTATTATTAATTATTATAATATATATATATATATATATATATATATATATATATATATATATATATATATTTAACCTTTGACATTTACAAGCTGCTAAATTTACACGGGACAGCGACACGGTCATAGCTGCCCGTCGCAAGTCGTGACTCGCTAATTAAATAACTCCGCCCTCGCCTCATGTAGTCGATCCCAAAGTCTTTCGAAATGAGAAACAATAAAATAGCTAACCAACCGTTGACTTTATTTAATACTCTTTTATAAAAATTAATTAAAGTAAAATAATTAATTAATTTAATAATTATTTATTAAATTTAAAAATATTTAATATCTCTTTAATTTTATAATCTTGAAAAATTTATAATTAAAATTTAAAAACACTTTACTCTTATTAATTATTTTATAATATTTTTCAATTAGTAAAATATTTTTGTCATAAAGAATTTAAACTAATCTCTCAAAGTATGAGGGGCAGAGCAGCCAAAAACATCCGCACTCATAAGAATAAATTGAGTAGCATCTATTTGAGAAATCTAACCCCTTAATTAATTGGGGGATTTTGGAGGATAGCAAGAGTGAGAAGGAGCAATTTTTGGACTAAAAAGATTAGTTGATAGAAATCTTTTGGAAATAGAAATCATTCGTGAATTTGTAGGGACTGTTTTGTAAAGATTTTTCTTATTAGGGACTGGAATATAAAAACAGAAAAGTTGGAAGACCGGGTCAACCTAAAGGATAAGGTAAGGTTTCACTCAATCATGGTCATCAGAGGAGTAGGAGAGCCATAGGAGGAAAAGAGGAAGGTAGGTTGCAGATCAAGTTTTGGCAGAGCATCGTTTAACCGAATGGAGGCCGAGTGCGAGGAATGGCGGTGACGAGCCTTGCCGAGGCATCTAGCGAAGCTAGCTAGGTGAGTATATATTACCTTGATTTTCCTATAAGTGAGTGAGAGAGAGAGAGAGCTTGGTGACTCCCATGGAGAGTATGGATGGTGTTGAGATGGTTGTATATGCCTGTGAATGAATGCATGGGGGATGAAGGTAGTGGTGGTGTGTACAAAAAGAGGGTGTGCAGAAGGATGATGATGATGATGATGATGATGTGTTAATTTGGGTTAAGCGATGTAATGGTAGTTTAGAAGGTTAAGAAGGTATTTAATGGTTGGGTTGGGCTTAATTGTTTTCAAGCTATTTGGGTTCAGTCAAGGTTGTTCAGTTGGGTTGGGTTTGAGCTTAGATGGTTGGGTGAGCTTGTTATGATTAGTTAAATTTGGTTGAGTTTTCAGTCACCTTGGTTTAAGTTGGACTAACTCAATTGAGTTGAGATTAAGATTGAGTTGAGTTGTTTTGGGCTGATCCCAATCAAGTTAAGTTATGTTAAGCCGGTTGGGTTCAGTCGAGTGGAATTGATTTGGCTTGAGTTGAATTGAATTCAGTTTGGTTTAGTCCAATTGGGTTAAGTGGTTCAATTAGATTTGGTTCAGTTGAACCGACCTGGTTCAGGAAGATTGTATAAGGAATGGACTTGGTTCAGTGAAATTAAGTTTGGTTCAAGCAGGTGTAACTCAAATTGAATTGGTTTAAACTCAATTAGAGTTAGTTTTAGCCCAACTAACTAAGCTTAAGTCAATTTGGAGGCAGGTTTGAGTATTTGAAGTCGATTTTGAGCCTATTAAAATGTGTGAGACGGATTAGAGAGTTGATTATTTTTTTGTATTTCCTATATAGATATAGATCAGTTATTAATCATTGATTATTATTTTATTTATTTTACTTCATTCTATTTACAAGATGAGGTCCAGATATATGAGAGAGTTTCAACCGAGAATCTTTTCTAGCGAGAAACTCCAAAAAAAAATAAAATAAAATAAAAAAACTAGGTGAGTTGAATTGTATAGAATGGTTGTTTAATTGTTTTATAAAATTTTATCTAGTATCATGTCTTACTTCTAAACAAGTTTCTTATGTTACTATAATTGAGTAGGAATGCTTATACTTTTTGTTTATAAACATCCCTAACTAATTTTTTTAATATTCACTAATCTATACGCTCCTACATCGTTATTAGGTGACCGTTGGAACTCCTTCCCGCCAAAACGGAGAAATGAATGCTTTCACTGTGAGCCTTTGCAAAACCTCTCAGTCTCTAAGCAAAGACCCAAATGCTTGGAATTCAATTCTCAAGAACCATGCAAAGCTCAAAAATGACAGAGCAATCCTTACTTCCTACTTGCAAATGGAGTCTTTGGGCATTCAGCCGACTGTTGCCACTCTGCCTCTCGTTCTCAAGGCTTGTTCGAGATTACATGATGTTGATTTTGGTAAAAAGATCCATTCTGATATAATTATGTTTGATTTCACTGAGGATGTCCGGATTAGGACTGCCCTCATTGATTTTTACTGTAAATGTGGGTTCTTGGATGTTGCTCTTGAGTTGTTTGAGGAAATGCCGAAGAGGGATGTGGTGTCTTGGAATGCCATGATTTGTGGTTATGTTGGGAATCAGAAGTATGATGATGCTTTGTTTCTGTTTTTGAGACTGAGTATGGAGTGCTTGAAGCCCAGTTCGGTGACATTAGTTAGCCTCATTACGGTGTGTGCGGAGTTGCTCGAGTTTAGGCTAGGACGAGCTGTTCATTGCTATTGTTTGAGGAATGGGTTTTTCCATTCAGAAGTTCATTTGGGTACTGCATTGATCGGGTTCTATTCAAGGTTTGATGTGAGGTTGTCGCGCCATGTATTTGATTTGATGTCGATGAGGAATGTAGTTAGTTGGAATGCTATGATATCCGAGTATTTTGATGCAAGGGCTGATTTTGAAGCTTTACAGCTCTTTGTTCAAATGATATTAGCTGATGTAATTCCTGATTCAGTGACATTCCTTACGGTTTTGCAATCTTGTGGTGAATTTGAATGTTTGGAGATGGGCAAACAAGTTCACCAATTAGCCATAAAACACCAGGTTTCTAATGACAAATATGTAGAGAATGCGATGATTACTATGTATGGCAAATGTGGAAATTTAGAATCAGCATGTGATGTTTTTGATAAGATGATATCAAGGGATCTTGCATCATGGAATGCCATGTTTTTTGCTTACAAGATCTGCAAATATTATGATGAGGCTTTTGATTTATTCAAGACTATGAATTTAACTGCTATTGATGTTAACACAATCACCATCTCTACAATGTTATCGTTATGTGCTGAATCTGGTGATTTAGAGAAAGGTAAACAAGTGCATGCTTATGTTATGAAAACTGGAAAGGAGAAAGATGTTGGTAATGCATTATTGAGTATGTATGCTGATCTTGACCACGTGCTTTCTGCTCTCAAGGTTTTCAGCAAAATAGAAACATTGGACATAGTTTCGTGGAACCTTTTAATCATGGGTTTGATGCGAAACCAATTTCAATCTCAGGCTTTGGATGTATTCAAGCAGATGCAGCAAAGTGGAACTGAATCAAACTCATATACCATGGTCTCTCTTCTTTGTGGATGCAAAGACTTATCTCACTTGATTGCAGGCAAATCCATCCATGGGTACACTTTAAGATATAACCTCAAATTTAATTTGTCATTATGTACTGCGCTCACTGATATGTATATGGACTGTGGACAAGAAGTCTCAGCTATGACTTTATTTTGGAGCTCTTCTGACAGAGATGTGATTTCATGGAATGCTATGATTGCAAGCTATGACAGGAATGGGCGACCAGGAGAAGCACTCCAAGTCTTCTACAAGATGCGGTCAGAAGTTCAACCCAACTCCATAACGATGATAAATGTTCTTCCTTCCTGTGCAGAAATTGCAGACTTGCAACAAGGTAAATGTTTACATGCATATATTATCAGAAGGGGCCTGGATTTTACTTCAGAAATTTCAGTGGAAAATGCTCTCTTAACTATGTATGCCAAGTGTGGATGCATCAGAAGTGCTGTAAAGATATTTGATACATTAACAAGAAGAGATATTGTATCATGGAATGCTATGATTGCCGCTTATGGAATGCATGGCTATGGAGAAGATGCACTTCGAATTTTCTACCTAATGCTTAAATCAGGTGAAAAACCAACTAGTGTGACCTTCACCTCAATTTTATCTGCTTGTAGTCATTCTAGTCTGACTGATGAGGGATTGGAAATTTTTAAAACAATGCTTGTCGTTTACAGAATAGTACCAGATATGCTTCACTATTCTTGTATGGTAGATCTGCTCAGCCGTGCTGGATTCCTAGATAAAGCCGGGGACTTTATTCAATCAATGCCCTTAGAACCAGATCCTAGTTTGCGGAGAGCTCATTTGGCCTCCTACAACATATATCCTGATGCTGCAATTGCAAGGTATATTGGTGAGAAGCTTATTGAACTGGACCCAATGAACATTGGAAACTACGTATTATTATCGAATCTCCATGCTACAGCTGGGAGCTGGGAGGATGTCAATGTAATCAGATCAGAGATTAAGGAAATGGGTTTGAAGAAGACCCCTGGACTTAGTTGGATTGTGATAAGAAACCAAGTTCATTACTTTACCGCAGGGGATACTTCTCATCCTATGTCTGATCAGATCCATGAAACATTAAGTTTGTTGTTCAGTAAATTGATAGAAAACAGAGATGATCTATGAAACATTGAGTTTGCCTGTATTAGTCAAATCATTGTCAAATTGAAGTGAAATGATCTGAAATGTTATGGATTTGCTGCAAACACTGCAATTGGTTTGTAATTTATTCTGTTCAAAGAAATGTGAATATGTCAAATTGAAATGAGATGTATGTATACAACTTTGTTTTTAGTTTGTGTTTAATTTTAATGTCATACACACTTCAAAGTGTTGTATGGAATTGTATTCACTTGCCAACCTTGAACACGTCCTTGTTGTTTGTAATTGCAGTTATGGAGCTCTTTTAATACATAAAATATTGTAAATAGAAACAGTAGATGAGAATTTCCAACTGCAACCGCTAGATAATATAAAATAATCACCAGTGACATGCACAAACTTTAATTGTTCATAGAGCCCTTGAATAAATAGTATTTCATACGTGACAGTTGTAATAGAAGCCAATACATCTGGCCTAGCGTTCAATGCCAAGTTTGGGCCTGATCATGTTCAACACTTTCTAGAAAAATCATAATAAATAAGTTATAAAAAGTGTTTGTATAGTGATTAAAATTTTAAGTTATCAATATTTATTCTACATAACCATCAACAAGAGAACATCTTTTGATTTTATAGTATTCAACCAAAAATCCTTAAAATAGATCAAAAAGCTTGGCTATCTTTCTATTCCTAAGTATTACAAATTAACAAAATTTTATTTAAATTTATGAAAAATATAAAATGATCAAGTGGACAACCACTATATCGCTTGATGGAAGTCACTTAAATGATAGGTGAGTGGTGTAAGGTCGAATCTCTTATGTTGCAATACTGATATAATACTATGCTTATGTACTATATATATACTATAAAAAAATACTATACTAATACTGTTTATCACTATTTTGCCTGGTCCTCCGTGGGAGAAGTCGTATTCTCCATCTCTTTAGGAGGGTCATTTAACCCACTATTTACTAGGTCCTCTGTGAGAGGAGTCAGTATTTCTATTTCTCATGTGCTTTCTAAAGCTCACTGAATCGGTGCATCATGTCATACATGTTTATCTCTTTGACACCCTTTTATGGGACGGTGCTTGTCACCATTCGTCAAATATATATATATATATATATATGTGTGTGTGTGTGTGTGTGTGTGTGTGTGTGTGTGAAAGTCACGTTGATGTTGTTTTAGCCATTTCACACATCAAACAGATTTATTTGAAAAAAAAAAGGAAAAGATGACTTGAATCATTTTAAATGAATAAAATGATATGAATTTGGATTATTGCATTTAATGTCAAGTTTTGGATGACAAACACCTTCCCCCTCTTTTCTGCCTTTTATGCTGCTCATTTACCCACATTGACCTTCCAAAGTTCTTGTCATTGACTTTGTCTTTGTTCCCATAATATTAAGAATCTCTCTACACCAAACTCATGTGTATAGTTTGTACAATTTGCATGATATGTGGATGACTGCCTATTCTTGCAGGCTTATCTGGATCAACCTTATCTTTCTCTACTTAATAATTTTCTTGAGCACTAAATACCCTTAGATTACATATTTATACCCATAAATGCACATACATATACAAAGGCAGGCCTGAAAAAGCAAATGTATAATCCATTTTTTAGTATGCATTCTGGTCTTTTGAAGGTTTATTATAAACTTAACTCTGATGAGCATTCCTGAATTATATCCGATTTTAAACTTTATAATAATCTTTAAATATTTGGATCATATCTCACACCTGTTTTGGATATCAAATAGACTATATATATTGCTATGAAGACCACACACACAAACAAAACCAATAAAATAAAATAAAATAAAAATAAAACAATAACAACAACCACATACACGGGTAGCCATTGTTGTGATAGCCGAGCAAAAAGACACTTAAATTCTATACAAGATATTGAGAGTTTAACTCCTTTCAAATGCATGGTTGAGTTTTAATAATAAAAAGTATGTGCGAAGGTGACTTGTCCACAAGTAAGGGAGAGACCAAATATATTGAGATATTAACTCCACACTTATACATATACCTGACTTACCTTAAATACGTGATTATCGACTATTTGCCCAAATATATATATATATATATATATTACTGAACTCTACAAGGGCATATATGTAATGCTTCCTGTAGCATGTTTTCATCTTGGTCCTTGAGAGGTTTATTTATTATAAACTCTGGCATTATTAAAGAAGCAGCAAACCAACTGATCATCAAAAGAAGCTTGAAAAAACAACCCCTTGATATCAGTTGAGCATTGAAGAAGATGCCAGGTCCCAAACAAGCCTCTGTGCAACTACCCATCATTGATATCTACCAAACAATACTGTCACCTTCTTCCCTCTCATCCATCTCCCAAGCATGCAAAGACTTGGGCTTCTTCCTCATCACCAACCATGGCATTTCCCAGGACCTTTACAACTCCCTTTACTCACTCTCCAACCATCTCTTCAACCTCCCTTTGGACACCAAACTCTTGTTAGGCCCTTCAACCCCTGTCAACACTTACACTCCCCTCTTCATTGCTTCTCCTTTCTTTGAAAGTCTCAGAGTCTCTGGCCCTCATTACTTTTCCTCAGCCAAGTCTTCTGCTGATCTTCTTTTCACCAATAATACTACTACTGATTATACTTCTCAGTTCTGGTAAATAAAATAAATAATATATAAACTCAAAATCCTTGTTTTTATTTTCATGACAATATGTTATTGTTTTAATTTGCAGCAGTGTGATGGAGGAGTATGGGAACAAGATGGTGGAGTTATCAAAGAGAATCATAGCAGTTGTGTTAGAGTGTTTGGGTGATGGATTTGAGATGAAGTATTGTGAGTCTGAGTTTAGTCAATGTCATGGATATTTAAGGATTAATAACTACATTGCACCAGAAGTAGTACAAGAAGAAGAAGAGGAAGAAGAAGGTGGTAATGGTTTGGGAGAGATTGAAGGACTGGGAATGCACACAGACATGAGTTGCATAACAGTTTTGTACCAAGATGAAAGTGGAGGACTTCAGGTGAGATCAAAAGAAGGATGGGTGGACATAGAGACTGGAGAAGGGACACTTGTGGTGAACATTGGGGACCTTTTGCAGGCATGGAGCAATGGGAGAATGAGATCATCAGCACACAGGGTGTTGTTGAAGAAGAAGAAGAAGGTTAGAAGGATGTCATTGGCATTCTTTTGGTGTTTTGAGGATGAGAAGGTGATAATGGCTCCAAGTGATGTTGTGGGAGAAGGGAAGGAGAGGATTTACAGGCCATTTGTTTGCAAGGAATATGTTGAGTTCAGGCAGAGTAGTGTTCAGGGGAGGTTTGATAAGGTTGGTTTTACTGTTGATGATTTTGCTGCAATTATTGGTTCATGAATTACATTATGTACAATTGTGATTCTAGTTAAATAATTTTATTCTAATTTTCTTATAAAATAAAATAAAAATGTTAGTAAATATTTCTTTATTACACATCTGCATCTTCAATTACATTAAATCAAACATTAGATTTATCTGAATTGTATATTAAAATTTATATATATATATGCATTTACATAATAATTAAAAATTCATTGTATTCACAATTACATTCGATCAAACGCAACTTTAGTTAATTTGCCAAACAGTAACTCACTTAGCTATCTTCGGAGTTATTTGTCATTGCTTTGCTGGAGTTAAAGAATGAAAATTTAGCACTTAACCATTTTCCAGGGTTATTAGATGTCATTGCTTTGCCAGAGTCAAGAATGAAGGTTTAGCTCTTTTACATTTTTTGCAGTCTAACAAATGCTAATATTAATTATATTAAATATAATATTAAATTTTAAAAATAAAATAAAATTTTGAGAGGGAGCTAATCAATCTGTATACTATCATTATAAAAATTAGATAGCTTTTCGTATCAGATTTTTAAGGATCAGCATCCAATAATTTATTGGAGGATCCAATTAGGAACCTTGAACTATGTTCTATATAGAATAAGCCAGGCTGGTGAGTAAACATGGTCAGCATATAGAGCATGGAGTATGGTTGAGGATAGAACAAACATGTTTGCTTTAACTATGAAAAAAAAAAGAAAAAAATCCTCAATATAAAAGACTAAACAATGCTAAACTTTAATGGCTATTAAGACATGAAGGAAAAGAAAACACCACTTTTATCTTCCATTTACAATCTAATACAATGGCATAAAAATGATCAACAACAACAAGCCGTAAGTCCTAACTATTTGGGATCGGCAATGGCATATAGATGACCAAAACAAAAAATATTTCCCTTTGAAATCAGATGTTGGAGCTTATAAAACTGCGTGGCACCGTCTACTCAATGTAAGAGGGCACGGCAATGAATGGTCTGCGATGCTGCCAGGATTCTTTCACTAACTACAGTGAATAGAACTGTGAATATAGAAGCTCTCTGATCTTGTAGTATTCTTCTGTTAAAGGTCCCTCAATGACCACTTGTTGAGCAGCGGCAGCACCCTGCCGAATGATTTGGAGTTACAAGGAGTTATAGCAAATTAGCATTAAATTGTAAGTACCAAAACCTCACAGATAAACAATCTTAAAAAATTACAGATATGTTGATTTAGTTATCATAATCACCTTCTGGTTGGAGTCACTAACTTTGCGCAGCGTCACAAACTCACCGCAATGCAAGACGCCTCCAGCTAATTCCACCTGAAAATAAACACTGTCATGCAATACTAGCATTTTACCCTGAAGGATCATCCACTAGGAATGATACATAAAAACTATAGTGCATGATGGTGCGAGTCATATCATTTTGATTCATATTATTTTGTTGGTTCCAGAACATTGCCTAGTACACTAGTAAGCAATGATGGGTTATCGTTATCAGCGTAACTAGTACTCCCATGTCGGTGAAGTTAGTAATATGGATATTAATAATTTGTGTTTCTGAAACCTAGTAGCCAAACTTTTGGGTATAGTCAAACCCACATGACTATGGGTCTCTGATCATATTGAGCATTTGGGTTGAATCAGCCCTAGAAAATATATTTGGTTTTGTTTTGCATACAACGATAACGGTATCCTATAGAATCGTTTGTTCACAATGGATCCAATTCATGCATTCCCTCAAGCAAGCAATCAAGTATGTAAAACCTAAAAGGAGACCTTCAGATTCTTTTAGAGAATTTTAGATTGTCAATATGAAACAAATCATGCTCACAATCTGAAATCAATCTTCCATATAAGCTAAAAAGCTTACAATATATGTTTTAAATGCTGTAGTAAATATATTCGTCAATGCTTAAGTTAATTCAAACCAATAGATCTAAAAAGTAAAAAAAGCACAAAAACAGATGAATGTGAGAAAATTTGACAGATAGATACTCTAAAGGCAATTATATAAAATAAACCAAGGCTCATAAGCTTTCACTAAATCAAAGACTTTTTTGAATGAAAGATGTACCTGAATGCCTTGACTCGAAAGAAACTGCTTAAAATCTGCCAACTTTAGGTCACCCACAAGAACAGATCTATGGGTGGGAGGAGTGGATGAGACAGGAAGAAGGGACAATACTCCATTTGTTTTTCCAACTTCAGCATCAACCCAAGCAATCTCATAGTCGCCAAGCTAAAGCAATAAAACAACTCCAATCAAGGATTCTATGAATAATGAAATGGGAAATGAACTTCACATGCAAATAGCCTTAATGGCAAATATGACATTACATCAAACACAAATGGTCTGAATAATTAAATACGGCAGAAGAATAAGCGCTTTGATGCTAAGATGACCATAAATGAGTAAGAACATAAAGTGTTTAGCTGTGCAGATTCTGGACAGTTACCATTTATATAATTCATACATGCTATACCTGGGAAAATTTGATGATTGAAGTCTCGGATCAATGGGACATAGATGTAGTATACTATGAACAACAAAATGCAGAGACAATTTGCTCATGCCAATAACACTAATCATAGCATAAGAAAAAAGAAACAGCATGACTTTAGAACAACAAACTTGCAAAACATTTAATTAGCATCTTTTCCATTGTCAACTCATCAATTTCTTCATCTGATCTGAAGGATAGCTGACAGAGAAACACAACTTTGAAACAATATTTTGACCAAGATAAGAAATGAGCAGAAAGCTAAAGAAAGCCACATCTTATTGCTGTTTAAGACAATACCGAGAGCACAGAATCTTTTCCCAGGATGTTAATCAGAATATTACTGATCATCTTCTCCATTAAAATCATTAGAAGAAACCAAAGGAAGAGATGATTGTGTATTATGGCAACCCTTCCAGAAAGTAGTATGAAACAGTAGCACTGATTTTAAATCCGATAATTTGGTTCTCTGTATCATTGACATTTAATAATAAAGTAAAATATGCAATCCTTCTTCAGCCAGCAGTTTATACTTACAAGGCATAGCAAGAACACTAATTCTTTAGTAAACTAACCAATATTGTGCAAGACAAGGGAATGAATAAAGTAATTCTTAAAAATTGAAGCACTGACCTTCTTAAAGATAACATTGCTCATTAACTTCTCAGTAAGTTGGACCTATTACCAAACAAAAAGAAGCAAATAGAAACCACAAATGAAAAGGGCTGGTACAAAGTTTAAGATCATCTAAATATAAACTCAAAACTCATATTGCAATTTTACTCATCAGAAAGCATAACAAACTAACATTTACCTTGTAAGCGCATAAATCAGAAGTCACATCAATTGTTTCTTCAATCTGTGGTGCATAAATATGTGGATAAAATTGCTTCGAACAATACTGTTTCAAATGTTCAGTAGCTTCTGCTGATCCATGAATCAGAACCTAATGGAGCAACATGATATGACATATTTAGGCTCAAGGTGGTAAGCACATTCAACACTTTACACAAATAATGAACCTTTGAGGATGATAAAGATTTGTGAAAGTGATGGCCATGATGAAAACATTTCATATGAGCACTAGTCAATTACATACTGTATCTGGCCTAGAAGTGCTTACTCTTCGATTAACCCACTAGTCCAAAGGTAAACTCGAGAATCAAATAACAAATAGACTTAACAGCTAAGGTAATAACATAGTGAAGTAAAAAAATATTTAAAAGATAAATCCGAAGCACTTTTTACCTAAAATATTATTAAAAGAGGCTCTAATAGTCACCTTTATGAGAAATCTCATTAGTGATGAAAGGTCTCGTAACAACACAAAGAAGCAAAAACATAAATTTGAGAGCTATGCAGAGCCTCATGTCATGTACAAAATGCAATAGACAGACTAAGCTACTTATGGATGTAACCACACTCAACACGAATCTAGCCAAGCCATCAAACACCAGCTCAAAATTGAAGTCAAATTGTGCTCAAATTTCAGGTGGTGAATCCTTGCAAGTAGCTCTAAGCATCTACTAGGTTTGATTTCTTATTTGACCTCTCTCTGATACTCTCTTAGGCATTCTTATTTGGTGTTGTTATTTGATATCCATCCTTGATGATGGTGCCTATGTTCTTGTAAGCCTCTAGTTTGTATATAGAGAGAAACCTTATAACCCTACGGTTGATACAGTGAAGTTTTAAGAGACCTACGTCCCATGGTTTTTTTACCCCACAATCAGAAGGTTTTCTACCCTAAAATCATGTCTTGATCTGGGTGGTTGATTGATTTTGTTAACATTTGCTTGAGATCCTCTTTTAGCACATAAGGAGGAAAATTTTGCACTTATTTGTAGTTGTTGGGGGTTCCGGCACAAGCAAAAGTTGAACTATCAATATGCAGAATATACCCAGAAAGCATAATGTCAACAAAATTCTACTGATAAGAGTAAAGTGTCACATACAAGTTTCAGAGGAGCAACATGCGATATGATTGATTTAATTGAACGCCCATCAGATCGCCCTTCAAAGTCCATAAAAGCCAATGCACACTTGACTTGAACCTACAAAATAAAAGCGGGGCATCATTCCACAACTTCAAGCAAATTTCTTGTAATGCCAACATTAGATTAATACAATCATCAAAGCTAAAGACAAGCAGTCATAGTACATGAACTTCTAATATGTCACCTTGTACTTGGTTCAGATTACCAGCGGCTCCAAATTTCTCACCTTACAAGAGATCACTAATTAAGAAGGATATCAAGTTCTAGAAAACCCTCCCTGTGTGTTAAAAGATCATAGATAGATTTTAAGATAAATACAAGACCAAGACACTGACTTTATGAAAAATTTGGTGAATACCCAAGAAGAATTCTTTTGGTGAATTAAAAAAGGCAAGTTTTCTTCTTTGAGGAACACAGAAAGATTAAATATTTGAGTGAAAGTGCCAGCATAACCCTCATAACCCTCTGTAGCTAAAACCTCATGCTTCGATACAGATGACACATCTGCCAAGAATTAATTACATCAATGTAGCATTCATATAAAACATATTTCAGGAACAAGACAATGATCAGCTCATGTGATTGTGGGCTCTAAAGTCCAACTAAAAAAATAAAATAAACACTAGCACACCAAGAAAAGAAAGTTTATAGTAATAATAATGAATAAAAAGCAGTACAAATGAAAAGACTAAGCTTTCAAGAGCAATCTACATGGAGGTACTGAGGTAATACAGAGCGTTTTATATGTTATGCCAAAGAATGCTTAATCTGAATAAAAGTGAGAAATCTGAGAAGCATGGTAAGTCACATAAGCTTGAGCTAATATCTAAAGACACTTGGGCATATATCACTAAAGAAATAATGGCTAATTACAGGGAAAAATAGCAAGATTGTAATGATGCTAGTCCTCAAGTAAGGAACATAGATAGTAAACTAGTGTCCGACAAGAACAAGTTGAACATGAGACAAACCCTTATGGAAGAACATAAAACACACCAACACAAAAGAGAAAACAGAGTTTTACACATTTTTAAGTATTAAACCATTCATAGATTCACTACCATTATGACTTTTGCACAAATGAGGACAAATACCACTGAGTACTTACTGTCAGTCTCATCTCGAAAACAACTTTAGATGGTAAGCTTGCATCAAGAAGCAAGTGTGTTGATCCTCTCATCAAGTTTATTGTCCAGATCAACCCCAGTACCCCTGAGATCAAAAACCCGGAAAGACAGACAGAAATAAAGTAAACAGTCAGGCGCTACTCAGCTTATACAATTATGCAACTGAAGAACTAACCAGCCAAAAGAATAGCCATTTAACTGGTGTATTACACAAAAGATGGTATTTTGGCAACTAGATGCATGGAATTATTCATTAATTTCTTCTTAAGCTGAAGCGCTCCAACTCTTTTGCAACAATGTCTTTCTACCATAGCTAAGACTGTTAAAAAAACACCAACTTCTAGAAGCATCTCCTTTATATCATTTGCTCTAATATATTTTCCACATCATGTTCATGTAAAAATAAAAACGAGGTTGACTTTATAAAAAAAAAAATTAGACAAGGTTGAGTTTTTTTTTTTACAAATTGCAGTGCATCCCAGACTTTGTTGGATTTGGAAACCCAAGACTTAACTGACAAATTTATATATGATCACATTAAAACCTGTTTTTCTTTAAATGCCCTTTCTAGTTTAAAAAGGTGGAATCAGTCTCCTGATGGTTCCAATCAAAGCATCCTTTCGAAAGTTATTTCTTATTTATTTTCAGAATTTCCTTTTTTTTTTTTATCAGGTTAGGTATCTGCAGAAGCAACTGATAGTAATATAGATATGTGATGCACATATTATATCATGTATTATGTCTTACATTCAGATGGAAAACTAAATAAACAGATAGGTGGCAAATGGAAGTAACTGACAAAATGTCATCGTAAAAGGACCAAAGGGTCAGTTAAATTATTAAAACTTACATGCATGGCTTGATCCATATCATCTTCCTTTATGATATAATCATTAGGGATTAATCAACTTCACCAAAGTCATCCCATTCAGCTGAGTTGTCGTGTTGGGGAACATTGGAGCAACACCTGTTGCTGAGGAACAAATCCGCAATTACAATGTCTCGATACCCAAAGAAGCGTGAGCTAGCACCCGAAAAGTGCATCATACAGAAATAGCAAGAATTTTTAGCATTTGGAAGTACTCTAATAAATTATAGGAGTTGCAAAAATAGACGCATCCATGTTTAGAAAATAAATGCACAGAAGCTGAGGCACATAAAAACAATTTCGGCTTATGATAGATCTACAAAAACTTGAGCATACATGCAAAACCTATGGCTAGGAGTGATTCACTTGTATCATTCTCTAGTAACAGAACAAGCAAAAGAAGAAAAGAGGCAAACCTGCATAGGGCAGAGATAGTGATGGCAAAGCACAGAATACTTTTGCAAAAATTATACTATAAATAACTATCTTACCCATTATATTTGAAGAAAAATAATTGGTCTGTCTAAAATAATTTTAAAAATTTTGAGAAGATTGATGAGTATAAATGGCAATACACAGCTAATTTGTTTACAAACAGTGAGATAATCATAATAATAACTTAATTCATAAGAAGCAAAGGAAAAAAATTTTGGCATGTTAATTGGACACCCGAACCCTTACTAACTACAACATACAAAAATGGATGCAAAACCCTAGGTTCCTCCTTTTAGTTATGTTGATGACATAATATGTAGTCAAAATTGATAGTAAAGATCATTTAACCTCCCTAATGATAAAATGCACAGTCAATTGTGACAGACATCTAAAGCAAAATGAACACATACCATCAGATGGAGATGAGAAGAACCTGAATCAATTGCCATTGGTTCAGGAACATTATTTTCTGAAGAACGAGATGCCTTGAGTTCCTCTTCCTTGACAATGTTAGCTTTCAGAGCAGCTTCTCTCTTCAAACGATTTTGCTCCTCTTCATATGCCTGTAACTCATCTCCAACTAAAGGAACTCTCTTGCTCATAGTAACCTTTACAGCCTTAGGTGGTGGATCCGCTTGAAGCATGCGGGACAATGTTCCAAACTATTAAAAATAATCAGACAATTATAAGAAAAGTTAATAATGCATACTGAGTAAATTACGTCGACGACACAGAGAGAGCAAAATTACATGCAAACCAATAGTTATAGTATATCTAACATTTATAAGGTAAATATATTAGGTTTATAAGCTAAATGTAATAATAATACCGATAAATATAGTTATATGAAAGCCTAGACTGTTCCACATTAGCAATCCTATAAAAATATGCTAGATCATTAAGATGTTAAATAAATGAAATGGAGGAAGTTGATTTGACAATTACCATATACAATGCACCTTTTCACACTCGCACAAATTTTGCATGTGAAATCAATAAACAAAACGTTTGTAGTCCAAATATTACATATAGCAACTATAACGGAGAGAGCAAGCAAGCGTAGGATTAATATTTTTACGGAAGTTAATCCATAAATTGCATAAATGTATTAACAGCATAACACCTTATTTGATATAAAACTTGAAAAAAAAAAAACATCAATCAGTTAATATACCTGGCCTTTTTCACTACAAAAAGAACTAGGTTCTTTTGCTTCAGATGCCCATTCAACAAACAAATCATGTGAGAATCCCAGCTCCAGACTGGCCATAGATGCTAGAACGACCTAATTTAAGAATTAGTATTCTTTCCATAAATTGAATCAAATTAGATTAAACAAATGCCAACCTTTGGAACATCAGATAATTTCTCTAGCTCGCTTTTATTAATTATCAGTGTGACATTCCTGCAATAAAAACAAAAAAGCCCTAGAAGTACTTAAAATTTGCGGTTCTGAAGTCTAACTTTCAGCTCATGAAACAATAACTTGGTTTCATAAGAAAGCAGAATGGCAAAAGCAATGGCAAGAACTTCTTGCATTCAATGAATTTTTGATTGATGAGAAAGCTATCAAAATGGGTACTAACCTTAAAAGGAAAGCATTATCTCGTGTATGCTCAAAGGACTTGGCTATTGAATCACTCATCCACTCCAGGAAGCTCTTTACATATTCGATTGTGCTCGTAGCCACATTACTCAGGAAAAATATAGGAAAAGTTAGATGCCTTTCTGCCCAGTACTGCAGTTTAAACAATAAAAGAGCTTTAAAGTCTCCAGTGACTCAATGAAAATGGAACTTTTTACAAAAGATGCGGAATAAAAACAGAAATAGAATATTATAGTGATCATAAACTGACCTGCTCCAGCATTAAAATAAGCTCCAATGCTCTTCCAGCAGTATCAACAGGAAGCAATACATTTCCTTCAGCTCTCAAAGATTTCAAGATGGTTTCTGTAGTGTGTGTGTGTTCGAATTGTTAACAAATTGCATCCACACAAGAGTAATAAAATACAAATCAAAGAGTTAAAGAGATTAAGAGCAAAGAGTAACCATCATAAATTGTCAAGCAATGAGTATAACCATAAAAATCAGTAATACTTCTACAAACTACATAATAGCGGTGTCAACCAAAGATCTCCATAAAGACAAAAGGTTTTCTCAAGTAATCCCCAAGCAATGATTGAGCCTCCAAATTGAGTTCACTTTCATAGTGCACTAGTTTTGTTACTGTTATTTAGGATGTGACGGCAAGGAAAGAAAAATGTTGAGAAGACTCAAGAAGGTAGTTCAGTAAAATCAACAAGCAAATGCCTTATTTTTAGTAATCCAACCAACAGGTTATAATGTATACACAGGAAGCTATGTCTATTAAGAATTATTAAGTAATTACTACACATGGTCTCAGACCCTTAAATTGCCAGTGAAGATGGATAAAAATGAGCCTATGCTAAAAAGTCAAATTAAAATCAAAAACAGAAACCATGTGGAAGAAAAATGCCTCCAGCAAACAAAAACAAAACAAAAAAATAAGAAATCACCGAAGAGATCAGTAAAAACGTGATACCTAAAAAATTCTTGTTCCCTTTGACGTTTAGGAACTTGAGTGTTCAATGCATTGTAGGCATCTGTTATTAGAACAGCTGGCCGTACAAAAGAATCTAACACCGTGCCATTTAGGAGCCTGATAAAGCAATTTAGTGAGCTAGATTCTTCGCTGCTTATCTTGAACAAATATTACAGTGACCATCTTATATTAGTAGAATTTAAAAAAAAGAACCACTTATACCGTTCTTTACGATGGTTAAAATCAACAGCATATATCACTTCCTCCCCATCTTTTGTTATCTTCCAGATTGTGCCTCCAAGAAGATGGCCAGCAACATTAGGGCTTAATAACAATCCCCTCCCTTTTTCTGTTGTAAAAGAATCAAATGTTGAAAGAGAATTTCTTTTTAGAAGAATATTAAATTTATACATACCAGAAAGATGATGATTTTGAGAGTATGTCAATCTTGTAACATTTTGGAAAGCTGAATCAATATCATCCAAAGTAAACAAGTCATTATCTGAGATTTGCTGCAATGAACCAACCAAAAAAAAATGTTAAAGGGTATGTTTTTAGGATGCACTTAAAACTTTTTAAAACAAAATTCATTGGAAAGCTAAATATAAATAAACAGAATTTCAGAACAAGGATAAAAAAACCATATCCAATATATAGCTTTTAATTCACAGGTGTGCAACAACTTCTGTAAGGTTGGTCAAAGGTTAACAACTATTAGTACACAACAAGGATCAACTTCACACTTAGAATCCCCACTGTAGCATATTTCTGAGTGCCAATCTTGTTACTATGACTAGATAGAGGATGGATAGACCTACTAATATGTCCATGATGATTACAACTGATTAGGGCCCACATTCACTATGACAATTCTAATTGGTTCGATCACCACACATCATATTCTTTTGTCAACAAATTATCCAGCCTCATTATTGTTCAAAAACTAAAAATAACAATTTTCAGATGGGTAACAACAAAAATATGTCAATGACTCAATGTTGGTATTAACCATGCACAAAAAATCCCCACAAGGAATAACATCAATGAAGAGGAAAAAGATTGCCATAACAAAGAAAGTCACCAGGCAAGCTCGCTATTTGCAAACAAAGAATTAAAATATTCATGCAACAGCAAGACTTGTGCAAGAGCTTACCTTTCGAGAAAGGTAGTAATCGTACATCGTTAATAGACCAAGTCTGTAAACAGGTTCTGTTGCATAAACAGGTGCAGATAGTCCAAGTTGTTTCATAGCGTAAGGCAAAGCACCTAAGTGAAGAATGTCTGGATGTGATAGCAAAACAGCATCAACTTTAGAGGATACCCTACAAAATAAGAAAAAATACCATGAAAAAGAGCAGCAGAAATATCATGTTCTTTGGACATCAACAAAAGAAAATATGTTCCAGTCAACCATGACCAAAACAATGATCTTCCCGTGTTTGATTTGAAAATAAGAATAACCCAAACCTACAGGTTACCTTCCTTTGTATGGTTTAAACCAAACCAAATTGTGCATTATAGAGAACTCATCAACTAAAACACCCAAACAAAGAGTAAAGGTGTGTTCATATTGAATGAGAATAGAAGAAAAGTTAATACAACAAGAAGAAAGACAATTTTTTTGTGTTTGAAAAAGAAGAGAATAAGTCAGAAAAGAAATTGAAACAAATTGCATCAACAAATTTTCATTTTTCTTCCCCTTTCTTAATTTTCCATTCCCTATTCTTTTGCTCTGTACATTTCCTCTCTATCTCACTAAAACCTAATCAATCTTCTTCTTCTCCGGAGAAAAAAGAAAAGGTTCTCCCAATGAACATCAAATTACTTGCCACTATGAATCATGTCAAGAGCTCTATCAAGCCAATGCAGTTAACCACAGAAACCAAGGTTCCGCAAACATCAACTAAGAACTTCCAACCTGAAAATCAAGCAAATAATTCTCTAACAAACACCATTCTTTCCTAGCAAAATGTACTCAAATTCAAGCACGCATTCAGCACAAAAACCAAACAAACAAACAAAGCATCAGAATTAAAAAAAACAACAACAACAACAAAAATAACAACAATAATCACACGCCCAATCCAATAACAGAATTGGAAGCAAAGAGATGGGTTAGGGTTTAAGAGAAGAAGGGACCTGGAGAGAGGCTGGAGGATGGCGGGGTCGAAGAGATCGTTCCAGCCGCAATCCATGAGGAAGTTGAAGCCATCGACGGTGACGAGGTAGCTGAGTGGGCTCTCGCTGTAGACGCCGCACAGCGGCGTCACCTGCACCGACGTCCCCATCCCGCTCCGCCGAGCAAGCGCTGCGGAAACGGACACGCTTAAAAGCGGGGGAGTTTTGATGAGACAATGGTTATGGCTCGTGGCCGTAGATTGTGCTTTGAGATTCGTTTTCGATGTCAACATTCCAACCCAGACTTGTGGCAAAAATTTTAGGATGTGACTGTAATATAATTATTTTCTACTTTCCCAGTTGAATTTTAATTTGTTCCTTTTTAATTATCCTACACTTATTTTTTTCACAAATCAGTTTATTTTTTTAACCGAATTTTTATGGGTGATCTCTTAGTAAAAAAAATTAACATCAAATGACTAAAAAAACAAATTGAAATTCAGTGAGTAAAGTAAAAAAAAAAATAATTATAATACAGTGATCTTCTAAAATTTTTGTCCATGTAAATTGTGTGAATCTTGAAGTGTGCTTGGATCAGAAAAGTTCAAATTCTGAAAGCCATTGAAAATTTTATAATAATTATCTATGTTATTTTAACACATATTCATATAATTAAACTAAATGATATATTAATTTAACGCATTCAAAAGTGAAAATAAAAAACATTATTTAATTTCAAATTTGTAAATTCAATTTGTTTACTGTGAAGTGGCTATAGACAATCAAATTTTTTGAAGAAATAGATAAAGCACTTTTATTTAAATATATATATATATATATATATAACACAGAAACAGGAAAAAAAAATGAGAAAAACTATTCTCAAAATACAATTAAAAAAAAAACACTTATAACATATCCACTGTATGGAGATTTAACAACATTAACAGTACCACAATTGATACAGAGGACAACTAATCCTTGTATGTAGATGATTATTTTTCTAAAGGTATTTCTTATGTTTCTCTTCACCTCATTTTTATTGGACTCCAGGTGGTTGAGTTTGACTCACATACCATTTTAGTTTTGATTTTTATACCCTTCAATTTCTTAAGCACTTTCACCACTTGGTGCTTGGTTATTGTCATGGTTGCTACTTCGAATATATTTTGAATGATTTATTATTTTAGAAAAAAAAACATTATCTATATAACAGAGAGGAAGCAACACTTGAAATATATTTTGTATGGTGTTTTTCTTTTATGTTGTTTGTTCGTTGTTTATTATTATTTTTTTAGAGCCCTCAGGCTAATATTAATGAAAGAAAATAATACAGAAAACCAGTATACAAGAAAGGAAAGAGGAGGAGAAGGAGAAAAGCAACTAAAGAAGAAGAGCTAGAACAAAAAAACAACAATTTAAAAAGTAAATCCATCTAAATTAAAACATTGCATAATCCACTTAGGAAGATCTCTTATAGCATGAAAGAGAGAAATAGTATGAAGATTGGCAGCATAGTTGGCAAGTTTGGTTGCAGAAATCATCCATGAAAAGGGAATAAGGTGGAATTGAGGCCGCCTGGTAGCAGAAATGAGGTGCTACATAGTGTTGATTCGATGATGAAGTCGCCAGGCACTTGTGGAATCATGAGTTCGAATTAGTTTGAGAATGTCTAAGTTGGAGATGAATATGTGTTGAATATTGAAGCAGCCAAGAACAACTGACCGAAGGGCAGTGATCAAAGCAAGGAGCGCAGCGTCCAAATAATTACAAGAATCAAGTAGGCAACAACCTACAAGCACAACATTATAATTAGAATCTGCAATGAAGAATCCTGCATGACTTACCTGCGTAATGGCGTTGCATGATGTAGATGTGAAGAGAAACAATCCTTCAGCATTGGTGAAGTTGTCCAGCAACAGTTTTCTCCCAGCATTTTTGGTTTTAGATTGAAAGTAATCTTTAGCAAAGCAATAGGCTCTCCGAGTTAAAAGCAATTAAGTTAGGATGGTCATGACAAAAACAACATCACAACGAAGCTTTCCAAATGTGCCATGCAACAACATCAATAATAGATTTAGTGAATGCAGAAACTCCTTTGTTCAGAACTCCATTACCGCAGAGAAGCCTCCAGGGAAAACAATATGCTTACCAATAAGGTTTCTAGTTTGGATCCAAATACGTTGAGCTTTGTTGCAATTAAAACATAGATGTTCAATGCTTTCAAAATCAATCCCACAAAGAGGACAAAAATTCCTATGGCCAAGTTTGATAGAATAGAGAAATTCATTAGTCGCGATGCTGCCTTTGAATAACAACCCGAGAAAGTATTTAACCTGAGGAGTAGTTTTGATGGTCCAAATACAATTCCACCCAATCCAAGGATTAGAGGCCACCAAGCTACTGTTCAAGAAGTGATAAACATTGGAGGCAATTTTAGTTTTGTGAACCTTGGGGAACCAAACCCAAAGATTGGGACTATTACAGTATATGGAACCGAGCTCATCAATGATATCATTCAAAGAGTTGCCAAAGAGATAGGCCAATTTGTTATAATCCCAATTATCCTCCAAAATAAAGTCCAAAAGATTAACTGAATCAAAATTAAAATCAATATAAAAAAAAGTAGGTTTGAAAGCTAAGGGGATATCAAAACACCAGGGGTCAAAAAACACAGAAGTGAAAATAGGATTAACACTTTTAATCCAGAAGTAAGGTTTTAAGACTGAAGCAAAAGCACAAAGACCTCTGCAAAAAGTAGAACAATTAGGAGGAAAAAAAATCCTTCCAAAAGTTAGTGATGCCATATTTGAAATGCAAGATATCAACCCAAATAGCACCACCCTGATTCAAATATTTGAAGACATGCTTTGCCATGAGAGAGTGCCTAACAATTGAGAGATTACGAATTGAAAGACCCCCCTCAGATCTAAAATTGGTAATATTATTCCAAGCTACAGTATGGATGCCCTTTCCATTGCCACCCTGATTCCAAAAAAAATTCCTAATGATTTTGGTTATAGCAGCAAGGACAAAATCAGGGATAGGATACACTGACAGGTAATAGGTCGGGAAGGACAGAAGGGAGGAATTGATTAAAGTGGACTTGGCAACCTTAGATAATTTGGAGTTGTTCCATTTATAACAGGTACGATGAACTTTATCAATCATAGAATCAAAGACAGAAATAGCAAGCTTCTTAGGTGAGATAAGAACACCAAGATATTTAAAAGGGAAAGTAACATAATTGATATTAAGAATATAACAAATACTATGTTGGACTCTTATTATTAAACTAGGAAGGGAAATATACAGCTAATTTAGAGATGTTTAAATGTTGACCAGAGAACTGACCAAACACATCCAAACAAAATCTTAATAAAAACAAGTAGCAGATCTAGAGGCTCGAGTGACAAGGACAAGATCATCAGCGTACATTAGATGATTGAAATTGGACCTAATATTGTGGTTAAAACCAGGGATAAAATTATTGGCAAGAGCATTATTAAGCATCATTGTCATATTTTGAGAAACAAGGATGAAGAGGTAAGAAGAAATCGGGTCTCCCTATCGGACTCCCTGGGAGGAGGAAATCCAAGGAGTGTGTTGACCGTTGATAAGGAATTAAAAAGAGCTAGAATGCAAACAAGTTTTAATCCAAGAGATCCAAAGACTAGGAAAGTTCATTTTAGCAAGGGTGGCAAGAATTGCACTCCAACTAATGGTATCATAAGCTTTCTCAAAATCAATTTTAATAATCATCCTAGAGGGGTCATTAATCGAGTTCTCAAAAGAATGCACAACCTCTTGCAAAGCTATAATATTATCAAAAGGGGCAACGACCATCAACAAAGCCTGATTGCTCTTGACTAATTAAAGAAGGGAGAACAATCATAAGGCGATTAGCTAGAAGTTTGGAGATAATCTTATAGCAAACATTACAAAGGGAGATAGGGCAAAAATCAGAAACCAAAGAAGGATTCTCTTTCTTAGGAACAAGAGAAATGAAGGTCTTACCCCAGGAAGCAGGCATAACAGAATTAGTAAAAAAATATTTAACTGCAGAAACAAGTGATCACCAATATCATCCCAAAAAGAGCGAAAAAATTCAACATTGAAACCATCACGACCAGGGCTTTTACTAGAAAGAAGATCGAGAACCACACAGTAAATCTCCTCTCCAGAAACTTCCTGAACAAGAGAGCTATCCTCAGAATCAAACAATGTAGGGAGGTCAATTGACAGCAAATTGAAGATATCGAGGTAACTACTATCATTAGAATCCATCTAGAGGTTAGAGTAAAACTGAATGAAGGTGTGCTCAATATCTAAACTCTTACAAAAAGAATTACCACAGAGATTAGTAATTTTATAAATGTATTTGAAATGAGAGTAAATACGTACATTGTCCGTTGTTCATTGTTCTTCCCCCTTGTTGTACTTTGTTAACCTCACCTTGTTCTTCCCCCTTCTAATACATCATACAAACCAAGTATTCTTAGTTTCTTACTCCTAATATATTATATGAACCAACTATTCTTATAGTGGAAAGTCATAAGTTTGATTCTTTTTCAATGCAATGGTTGAGGGCAGAGTTCAAGGTGATTTTTTCTAAAGTTTCAAATCCAATTGGGGAGAGTTAACTTTTTCAAACAAGGATTCAGGAAAAACACCTGGACTTGTACCATATTTATCTTTGATCATGTCATGATTAGATTCAGAGTTAACACCAGCAGCAGAATACCCATTTGTCATAACAGGTAACACCCACCATTATTAACAAAACTTAATTCTCCTGACCTGCATGCACACACATCATTTGAATAATTTTTGCTTGTCAAATGATCAGATCTTGATCCTTGTGATGACTTGATGTGGGAAACATCAACTTTGGTACTGGGCAAAATGCTAATTTCTGGATAGGTTTTGAAGAATATTTATTCACTGAAGAATATATCACGCATAGAGCCACCTAAAAGCGATATGTAAAAATAAAAACTGTCCAACTGCTATGGTGATTTTTGAAATGAATGAATGTAAAATGCTCACATTGTGTAGTTCCTCACAAAAAAATTGTGTATTCTTTTCATGATCCATTTAGCTCTAGAACCCCTCTTCATGCCAAGGTAATAATTGAATTTTTTGGATGAATCCAACTGGATTTCCATCATCATCTTTCACTATTTTCTTGCCATTTTTTGCTTTCCAATGACCTTGTGGCGTACTGCGGTCTCTGCATGTCGATCCCTTCCTATATTTTATGGGTGTGAAACAAAAAAGCCTTCCTTCTCTGGCACTTGTTCTTTTACTTTTTAAAATCTTGAACTAAATGCATTTGTGTATACTTTGAATCTTAAACATAAACAAGTTAAATATTTCAAAAAGCATACCGAGAGGTAATAGATGAGGGCTAATTGAAGTGGTTTATTCACCTTTAAAAAATAAATAAATAAGGGCTATTACCGTAAACATTCACATGGTTATTGATGAAATCCTGGCCCGGATCCAAGAACCGGTTAATCTTGTCCCAGAGATATTGTATGAGCTCAAAGTCACTGGGAGTGAAACGGCAACCATGAGGAGTCATGGTTCAAATGAGCGTATAGATGTGTTTCTTGCTTTTAAAGAGCCTAAGCCAATTTAAATCAAACCTTGTGTGTGTAGTCTAGGTTCCCTCTCCGTCTCCTACTAGCCACTAGGAGAGGGAGAGGGTGTTGGAAGTACCGATCAACTTCAACCTCTCACCAAAAAAATAAAAAATAAATAAAATAAAATAAAATAAAAGCATAGAATACTAGAGGTCTCGTTTTTCGGCAGATGTAATAATCAAATTATTTCCATTGCTTTTAACTAGATCTGCTAGATTCGACTAGCCTAGATTGACTAAATGACAATCAATGATGGGCCTTGTGGGTTTGGTGGACTTGCCTCAGGACACCCTAACCGCGCTGATTTACAGCCAACAATTTTTTTTATAAAATGGAAATTATATATTACATTTAAAAAAATGTAAAAATTAAAAGAAAAAATTGAAAGGAAAATTATAAAAATCCTTAAAATAAAAAAGAAAAACCTTGTGCATAAAGTCTAGGCTCCCTCTCCTAGTTGGAGAGGGGACAGGGTGTTGGAAGCACCAATCAACTTATAGATAATTATCTAACCAAAAAGAAAAACTAAACTAAACTAAAATAAAGGCATAGAATACTAGAGGTCTCCCTTTCAGCCGAAGTAATAATGAAATTATTTTATTTTATTTTTAAATTGCTTCTTTATCCCCGCGGCTCTTCATGAAAGATGACAACTCTGTGGAAAGATCAATAAACAACGTCCGTGCATGCATGCCTGGGTACATATATAACAATAAATAATAATAATAACAATAACAATAATAATAATAATAATAATTTATCGGTTATGTTTTTTAAACTAACTAACAGTAAAATAGATAATTTGATGTTTATAAAATAAGAAGAAAGGCACGTGTGAAATATTGTAATCATTAAAACACATACCGTTAGAGCCATTTTCTGGGTGTTGATAAACAATTTTTTTTCCTTTATTATTTTGAGGTTTCTGAACATTAATATATAAACTGTGACATTTGCTTCACATCTCTCTCTCCATTAATACAAACTTCATGAATTTTCTTTTTTATGAATTTAGATTTGTGTAAAAAGTATACACATAAGTATATTATTTAGATAAAACTAATTATAATGTAGTTTTTACAAACTTTCACTTTATTACCTTAGAAAATCCTATAACATTTTTATTTTTTTTTATAAATATTCACGTTACCTTAGATAATCCTATAACATTTTCATTTTTTTAAATATTTTTATTTTTCACGTTATTGATCTTTAAACTCAATATTAAAAAATAATTAATTTATTTTTTAGGAGAGAGCACTCACATTGCTTACTGATAGACAAGATATGAAAGAACAAAGTGAATAATTTTCATTAGGGCAACAACCCATATATATACACGAATGAAGTATACGAGTATGTATATACACATAAGTATAATATATGAATACAGGTATTATACCACTCTAACATGCCCCTCAAACTCATGGTGGGTCATGAATCGAGAGTTTATTAACAAGAAGCTGATACCGAGAGACAGTATGAGCCTTAGTGAAAAGATCAGCAATCTTCTGTGTGGATGGGACATAAGGAGGAAGAATACTGCCAGCAAGATAATGATAACGAACAAAGTGAAGAGTGACTTCAAGATGCTTCGTATGCTCATGGAATACAGGATTGGCAACAATTTTGATGACACTCTGGTTATCACAGTATATAGGAGTGGGGGCAGAGATAGAGACACCAAAGTCCATCAAAATTTGACGCAACCGTAGAACCTTTAGCAAAGAGAGGACATAGCACCGTCACTCAAATTTTCAACAGAGAAAGAGAGCAACAGATTGTTTTTTTGCTTTTCCAAGAGATAAGAGAATCTCCAAGAAAAATGCAGGAACCAGTAGTAGAGCGTCGATTAGAGGCATCACCTGCCCAATCAGCATCACAATAGGCACGCAGCTCAAAAGAGGATGTGGCAAAGAAAAATAAGGAGCGGGATATAGTGCCACGAAGATAACGAAGAACTCGTAAAAGAGCACCATAATGAGTAGAGCGAGGAGCACTCACAAACCCGACTAAGAACACGTAACAAAGATATGCAATATTAGGGCCGAGTAATAGTCAAGTAGACAAGAGCACCAACAAGTGCACGCAAAAGTGAGTGGGATCCGCGTAAGCTCACCATCGTGAGGAGGAGAGTCGATGATGTAGCTCAACAGGAGTAGAAGCAGACGGAGATCGCTGATATCACCGCTGAAAAATGTAAGAGATGTACTGCTGGGGACACCAAGTAACCCTCGACGAGAATAAGCAACCCTCAAGACCTAGAAAATAGCGTAAGAGGGCCTAGATCTTTCATTTGAAACCCGGGATGTAAATCATGCTGTTTCAAAGAAAGAATTGTATCAACATCATCACCAAGAATAACCATGTCATCAACATAAAGAAGAAGAATAGTGATGCCCTCGAGAAGTCCTGTCGAGTAAAAAGAGCATAATCATGAGAGCTCTCGGTAAAACCAAGATCAAGAACCACATTGCGAAAACGCTCAAACCAAGCACGAGGAGCCTTTTTGAGTCCATAAATAGCACGGCGAAGATGTATGCATACGCCGAGAAGGATGAGAGAAAACCAGAGGTGGAATTATATAAACATCCTCAGAGAGATCCCCATGTAAGAAGATATTAGTCACATCTAACTGATGAAGTGGCCAGTGACGAGCAAAGAGTAATAGCAAAAATAAGTCGAACAAAGAGTCAATCTTGCTACAAGAGCAAATGTCTCCTCATAATCAATGTCATATTCCCCGAGTAAAGCCACAGAGTAACAAGTCGTGCTTTTGCGACGTTTCTCAATACTACCATCGCCTCTGTCTCGACACGATAAAACCCACCGACACTCGAGTAGGAGTAACACTGTATGGAAGCGGAACAAGATCCCATGTGACTGTATGCGCCTCAAGAGCATCAAGTTCCTCTCACTAGCTCCGCTTACACTCGGGATGTTTCCCACCGCCTCACGATAAGACTCTGAGCTCTGAATGAGAGGAATGGTAGCAAGAAAGGCCCGAAACCGTGAGAGTAGGCAGAGGAGAGAGAGAGCGCGATTGAAAGCGTGAGGACGCCAAGGACGGTCTCGGGTAACGACGGGAGACAACAGTGAACATCTCCAGGAGAGGGTGGATCGGAGGTGAGAGAAGGTGAATCACTAGATCCATCAATGCACTCTGTGAGGAAGGAAGAACAAAGGAAGTGTCTCGTGGAGACAAGCATGAATGTGATACGGATTGGAAGTAAGCAGCGGAACTCTAAGAACTATGGATGGGAGAGAAGTGGATGCACCTAGAAGGAGACTCAAGAAAAGAAAGATTCGGGAGGAGGAAGAAAAGTAAGGGTATCTTTCAAGAAAGGTGATGTGACGGGAAATATGAAGACGATGAGAATGAGGATCATAGCAGATAGCCTCTCTATGTTCGAATCAGCACTCTGTGAAAAATGCACATCAGAGAACGTGGAGAGAGTTTGCTCCGCCGATGGAAGGCAAAAGAACGAAACAAGTACAACCAAAAGTGCGAAGATGGCTATAAGAGGGAGAAAGTGAGTAAAGACATTCATATGGCGTGATGCCAGAGAGAGGGATGAGGAGTGTGATTAATGAGACAGACAGAGAGTTAGAATGGCCTCACGTCAGTGATCGAGGAAATGTAAGAGGCAAAAAGGAGTGCACATGCAGTGTCCAGGATATGATGATGTTTGCGCTTAGCGACCCCATTATGAGCAGGTGTGTATGGACAAGATTGCTGAGGAATAGTGCCATAAGTGGAGAGTATTGTTCGAAAGATGTAGAGACAAAACTCACGCGTCCCCATCAGTAGCCAAAGATCTTAATATCGCTTACTAAATTGAGTATATACCATTTGCGCAAATCGAGAGTAAATGGCATAAACTTCGTATCGAACGACAACTAAAGCCAAGTATAGCGCAAAGTAGTCATCAATGAAAGATATGTAATAGAAGAATCCTCCAAGAGAGGAGAGGGGGTGACCCCAAAACATCAGAGTGAACAAGATCAAAAGTAGATTCGGATATAGATTCTCGGGAAGAGAAAGGAAGAGCTGTTTGTTTAGCAAGTGTACAACCCAGACAAGGATGAGAAGAAGGAGAAGAAACAAAAACCAAGACTACTCGAACTTGTTAAGAGTTTCAAAGTAGAATCCAGACAAGTGACCGAGGCGTACTATGCCAACGCATCATAGAGAACACACTAGAACGTAACAGATGTAAACGAGAGGAGTTATCGAAGATAATCTATGCGACAGAGGCCACTCAACTCTACGCCCGATCCCAACTCCTCCGCCCGTAAGATGGTCCCGCATATACACAAGTGGAAGAAGAAAAAGGTAACAAGAAGACCATGATCATGGAAATGACTAATGTAGGAGATCGAGAGTTAGGCTGTGACATGACGAACGCCGTGAATGCCAAAAGAGGTAGATCGAAGACGCACCATATCAAGGTGACAAGATGAAGGCTCCCATCAGCAGTATGAACACTAAAAAGGGTGTAAGGCTTGGAAATGGAGACTAGGCTAGAGATATCAGTAGTCATATGATGAGTACCACCAGAATCTAAAATCCAAGAGGAGGAAGATATACCAAAAGCAACAGTACATAGGGCAGGAAGGGTACCGGAGGGTAGAGCGCGCTGCATAGCATGAATCTGCTCAGAAGTCGAGCAACTTGAGAGAAAATATCATCGAAGAAGGAGAAACGGAAGTCGAAAACCGAGGCACTGAGGGAGGAAGCGTAAGATTGAGACGGGCGACGAGATCGATGATGACTATTGTCACCGCTTTGCAGCAGGTCTTGAGACACTCGACTCTTCATATGCACTCGTGACGCCTAGTGAATGAGCGTATAATAAAAGATCATGAGGGCCGTGGGACGGGCGGGAGGTGGTCGCCCGAGAGACCGTGAGGGTACCCGAGAGGAGCGTGGAGTGGTCAGCAGAAGAATCGCGGTCGAGAGGCAAGTCGTGGAGATAATGTGCTGAGAAGGGTCTCCTCAGCAATAACACTGTGAATGACATCATCAAAAGATGGAAGAGGATCTCGATTGAGTAGTTGGCTACGCAATGCACCTCAAACTCGTGACTAGGGCGCATCGTAAATTCAGGTGCGTGTGTTTTGACGATCGAATGCGAAGTTGTACAACATGTGCATTTCAAGCAAGTAGACTTCTCCAAATAATCAAGCTGACGCCACAGAGATCGCAGCTCACTAACATATTCCCTGATGGAACCCTCACGTTGCTGGATGTGAGCGAGATCCCGTGAGAATGGCATATCGACGAAAGGTAGCCGGAATGCTCAAACATACGACCCAAGTGTTCTCACATTGCATGAGCAGTAGAAAGATGCCCAATTTCCATACAAATATCAATTTCACAATACTGACAAATAATAGTCATAGTACGATGATCAGCAAGTGTCCATGAGCCATCGGGTGTAGAGGGTTGGGGAGAAGTACCATCGACATGGCCAAGCAGATCCATACCAAGTAGAACAATGCAAACGGTAGTAAACCACTTTTTGTAGTTGGAACCATTTAATTTAACATCAACTGGAGCCAAAAAATGTGGAGAGGAAGAAGTGGTCATCTTTTTTTTATAACAAAAACAGGGAATAAATAATAATAATGATAAGAGATACTGTGTAGTAGAATAAAGGCAGGGAATTAGAGCAAAAAGAAAATGTCAAATAGCTCCGGGACTTAAGCTTTTAAGTAAAAAGCGTAGATTATAGATAAAGGCAGGGAAAAGACAATTAGCTCAGGGACTTGAGCTATTTTTTTTAATATGTATATATATATAGATAATAGATACTGTTAATGATAATAAAAGAATCTAAACAAAAAAATAAAACAAATGCTTGGAACTTGAGCTGCTGAATGGATGCACGTCTGTCGGGGAATTAAAGAAAAGAAATAGTTTTGGATGTTGACTTGTCGGATGAAAGGTTGGTGATGGACTTGCCGGATGAAAGGTTGGTGGTGGCTGTGGATCACAACGAAGAGGCTTGTCGGTGACGAGTCGCAAGGCGGCGCTACAACGAACACAAGTAGTAAATCTTGGCAGAATGTCAAAGCAAAGGAAAAGGATAAGGACAACGCTTCGTCGGAGATCAAAGCAAGGATCAGAACAACGTAACGGAGAACAAAGGTCTGAGAGCAGAACAACACTCGTCAAGGAGCAATGGGTCAGAAGAATGTGCCGGTGATGATACAAGGCTCATGTGGTAGCTAACAGAGATGAACGGAACAAAGCTTTGACGAGGCAAAGCTCATCGGAGAGCCAACAAAGACCGGAGGAACCAAAAGTCCAGCAAGACAAAGCTCGTCGGAGAGCTAACAAATACACGGCGCAGGCCGGCCGGCGCTCTGATACCATGATAGACAAGATATGAAAGAACAAAGTGAATAATTTTCATTAGGGCAACAACCCATATATATACACAAATGAAGTATATGAGTATGTATATACACATAAGTATAATATACGAATATAGGTGTTATACCACTCTAACACTTACCTTGCGAATTGATGAGCTTCGGCCATTCACCATCATGAATTGATGTTTCACCCAGGGTATTAGTTTGGGTTAATTTTTTAGTAGGCTAATTAATTATAGTTTTATTTCATTTTGGTAATCAAACTTCAATTTGCAACGAAATGATCTTTCATCTTCAATTTTGTTTCATCAGATTGATTTAGAAACTAAATAGTAGACATGCCCCCAGGAAAATAAATCTTACCAGCTTTTCTGTAATACATCACCCAACTTATCCACATCAGCCAAATTAGTCTCCATGTCAACAGCCTCTATCTTTTTCCTCCTCTTTGACCCTAGATAGAGAGTGATACCATTGGATAACGAAGCCCCAACGAGCTAGAGAGAGTGAGAGAAGTTGCTTATTTGGCTGTTACAGGGGTGAATGGGAGAATACAACAAGATGACTAGAGATGTTGAATAGGGCTTATGGCCTAATGTAAACACTCTTTTGAAGCCTTAGCCCTACCTACCTCTTCCCTGCACTACTTACGCAATGGAAATTGGTTCAATTAATGATCATAGGATCATCTCTTTCAAATTACTAAAATATTTGTGGATGCCATATATAATTAATTTGTATTATTTACTTCTAAGATCTTTTAACTTATCTTTTTTTTTTTATTTAACCACTCATTATCAAGTCCTTGTGGTTTCAGGATCTTAATATTTTGAAAGCCACATGAGAACTTGCCCTAGAAACTAAGCAAAATAAAGCCACCTTAGTGTTAGGAGTGAGCTTTTATCTTACGCATGAGAGAGTTAGCCCTAGAAAAACTACGTATCTCCTTAGCAAACTTGCACCAAGCTTGAACTATAAGATATCAATCCATGATATATGGTGCAAGATTGGAGCTCACAAAGAATGGAGTCGTTTTTTTTATATATATATATATATACAATAAATAAATTATGAGTTTATTTAAAAGAAAGATGTTTACAAAATAGCTACGGCAATAATTGAGTAATTTAAACTCTTACCTAAAATTAGAATTTTCTCATATTTTAAGTTTAAAGAAAAATATTGGTACAAACCACGTCCACATAATAATTAGGAAATCATGTACCTACTAGTCGAGTCATGGTAGCATCACATCATTTTTTTTAACCCACGGTAGCGTTAGAGTATTATAAATGCAACACACCTTGTTACCAAATTATTATTATTATTATTATTATTATTTTTTTTTTTTAAAATATGGATAAACCATATCTATTAAACGATAAAAAAACATATAGAAGAAACCACAAACAGACAAACAACTAAATACAAAACCACTCAAGCCACAAGAAGTGAAACAAGAGCTACAAAACAAAACCACCCGAGGATACAAAATCATCCTCTTTGTTGCCATTTATTAACTGTAGAGAATAACTGTAGAGTTGTCTGTATCTCTATATAATATATATATATTAAATGTATTGATTAATTTTTTACTTTCAGCCCCCACTGCAGGCAATTTTGACTTGTGTTTTACTGTTTGTGCCATGGTTACTGCATGGCCAGCTTTATTATTTTTTGAGATAACTATGAAAGATAACTCTATATCTATGAAGGCGTGTATGTATGCATACGTCAGTGCATCCCTGATATATGATATATATAGTTTAATTACTTTTGAAGCTGTATTCCAACGGAACCATTGGTGAATCAAACCAATATCAATTAAATCTAACATTCATTACCAGATTTTTTTTTCTTTTCTAAAGAAAATGAAACCTTTTATTCAGAAATTACTAGTTCCAGCCCATTGTGCACAAGCTCATTGGTGTTGATAACCAGGAATTAAGCTAAGAAAAAAAAATATATCAAAATGAAAAGCTTGAACAAGAATGCAAACTCCAAAGAAATAACCCTGATCAGTTGTCTTGTCAAGCCATTCATCTCCTACAGTTGACCTGTTAAAAAGACTGAATAGATCAGAATAAATTCCACTTGCAAGAAAGGCATCAAGATCAACATGTTAGTCTGGAAACAATTCAAAAAAGCTTGAAAGATCACTTGCATGAAAACTATTCATTTAAGTTAAGAAATTTAATAACAGGCCATTCTAATTAAAGCAGTTAAAACAAGACACTCACAAAAACAACCCAAACTTGGAGGATGAAAAATAAGAAATCATATAAATGCATGCATGTTTATCTATGACAGATTCACTACAAAAACAAAGAGAGAGGTTGATGATCAATGTAAGAAATAACCCAAACTTGAAAACTAAAGAAAGAAGAGCACCTTGATCATAGCAAAGCAGGAGTAATCCAGCCCACGGGTTCCCATTGGTTTTGCCCAGCACTCCAGAACCTTGAGAGCCTAAGAAGCAAGAGAAAGGGATAGTAATCATCTACATGTACATAATCCCGCCCGTACTGTGATACAACTCTGAAATCTTCCGAGATATACAGGAACCCTAGGTGCTGGCCCTAAGTTGATGGGTGGATTATAGCGGAGCAAGCCCAAGCGGTCCAATCGCCTGAGAAAAACCGGCTTGATACAGTACAATCTTGTCCAATAGGAGATGGTGAAAAAGAAGATGAAGTTGGCCATGTAGGTCTTCAAAGAACCTCAAGAAAAGAGCTGGATCTGATGACAGAGTATGAACGAAGCCTGGCAATAGCAGATTGTCATCAAGAAGTATGTAGTCATCCAGATCGATCACCTTGAGTAATCCGAAGTAGTTGGCGCACAAGAGGCCATCCATAGCTATAACATCACTGGGCCGCTGGTTAAGCCAAAATGTCATCCACTGTAGGTTTTCACCACCATTAAGATGGATGAAATTCACTTGGGGAATCTGGGCGCCTGAGGTTATCAGTGTCAAGGTAGTAAAACCACAGTTAGTACAAGATTCATCTGGAGATTTCTTGGTGAGTTCAGGAGAAAGACACGGCCTCTGGGATGATTGCTCAGCATGGGGAGGTTGATGATGTCGTCAGTGAATGGGTTGAGGAGTGTGATTCGTAGTTCTTCTTGATTACCATTTTGAGCAGCAGTGTATCTGCCAACGAAGATCCATCCACGGGAGGAGCCGAGGTAGTAGGAGTTGGCAACGTTCTGGGAGGCCAAAGGCCGGAGGGGGATGATGGCTTTGCTGATGATGTCGAAGAAGGAGAGAGCCTTTATGGTATCTTCTTCGCTCTCACGGTCGATGAGAATCACAAGAGGGGCCTTCTGGCGTTCTTGTGTGTGTCTTCGCCATTGCGAGCAAACGGAGCGGCAGCGGACGTGGTCAACGGCGTTGAGGTCATTGGTGATGGACTTGATCAAGGTTTCCCACTCGAGCAACGACCAATCCCGGTACTCGTGGTCAACGTCACCATTCATGTCCATCTTGAGCACCACTCACGAAAGCTTAATTCTTTTGAAGATGACAACGAGCTATATATCAATCAATAGGATGCATGTATACGTAACCGGGTGCATGCTATATATATACACGTTTGTTTTTTTATATAAACTAATATATATATATATATATATATATATATTAGCTAGTGTCTAACTATTAACTTCTGTACATGTGTTTGAGAGTGGTTCTAACTAGTGCAATTATGAAATAAACATTTCTCTGTATTTTGTTTTTCAGAGATTAAAGATTATGTATGAATTCAATTTTTTAATAAATTTAAAAATATATAATTAAATGGATGAAATTAAATTTTAACTTTTCTTATAAACTAGTATTAAATGGTTTGAGATATATATATATATATATATATATATATAAGTGTTTTGGGTCC
>NC_052472.1:20371661-20399069 GCF_009730915.1 Dioscorea cayenensis subsp. rotundata
TGATGAATTGACATCACTTCATGGATTGATTTTATTGAATCTTTCCAATAATCTTTTCAATGGGAAGTTGCCAGAAAACATTGGTGACATGAATCAGCTAGAGTCACTGGATCTATCAAGCAATAACTTTTCTGGTATCATCCCTCCGAGCATATCCGCTCTGAATTTTCTCAGTCGACTGAACTTGTCACACAACAAGTTGTCTGGGGAAATTCCATCAGGCAATCAACTTCGTACTTTAGATGCATCGGGTTTCTTTTATAACGACGGTCTTTGTGGATATCCTCTAAGTAATTGCATTGATGTGACACCTTCTCAGGGCTCTTTCCATGGAGGAAATCAAGATGAACGTGGAGATTGGTTTGATGACTTATGGCTTTATATAGGCCTTGCATCAGGATTCATTGTTGGCTTCTGGATGTTCATTGTGTTCATCATGATCAAAAAATCAAGAAGAATTTCTTATTTCCGATCTGTAGACAAGGTTTATGATTGGATTTATGTGAGGTTGGTGGTATATTCCAGGAGACTGAAATCAATACTTACAAGGAAGAACTAAGGCCAGGTATGAGCTTTGTAATGACTGTTATCTTTCTATATTGTGCATGTGTGCTAAATCTCAGTTTTTTGTACTATTGAAAAGCATGTAGCTATAATAATGTACACACAATTATAATAAATGGATTGCTTTGTGTGTACTAAATTTTGACTTTCTGTGGACTAAATCTTGATAATAATAATAAAAATACTGAAAGCGAAATAAAAAAACAAATGTTTACTTCTGATGCATTCAATTTAAATATTTTTTGTTCAAGTTAATAGAACTTCATAAACAAACTTATTATGGGCATGATAATTTTGAAGCATCTAAAATCCATGAGAGCTATAAAACTTCAATAGATAAGCCTAAGCAATGCTTCCAGTTATACCAATCATCCATGGAGTGAATAAGTAGCAGCAGGAGCAAAACAGAGGGACATGTAACAGAGGATTGTTGCCTCACATCTCCGCACAGATTGAATTGCCAAGTGAAAGAAGCTGGATATTAACATGTACCAATGTTTCAGACACTGTTTATCATTCATGATAAAAATCTAAATGTGTAGAGATTGTCAACTTTCATTTATATAATTTACCCAAATTTAGCTTAATCTGCATTTATGGGCTGTTTTCATATCCAGGAGGCAACATTGAACGGAAAACTTTAGCCAATGTTATAAATTTAGATATAAAATATTGGCAAATAAATCCTATGAGAATTTTCAGTATTCTACATGGAGAACATCTATCACCTTCTTTTCAAGATTTAATAGGGTTGTTTCATTTTAACTGCCAACCAGTAAACTAAAAAAAGTAAGGCATTCACAACCATTAACTTTGGCAGAGACCTTTATGTCAAGTCCACCTTTTGTTTGCATAAATAATTCTTTTAGCAGAAATTTGCATGTACCTTTTATAGAATTGGTTTTCTAAATTATACTTCCAGAAGATAGTACTTGATTGTATGCCCCTATAAACTACCAAACTTTGATGTTTAACATTAACAGAAAACTTTAGAGAAAATAGCTTTATCATCATAAGTTGATCTATTGATGTAGCCAAAATTTTAAACATTCAATCAAAACACCAGTTTATATATGAAGGCCATAAGATTTATAGTTTAAACTTATCAGAATGAATGATGGACTATGTATGAATTTTTTTTATTTTAAATGCAGAGGGTACAACAGATGCTGTAACAGGAACTAAGAGGTTTGATTCTAATGTAGGCATTTAATCTGCATCCATAAATACCTTCTTCAATTAGAGTTCCGCATCAACAAGAGCTTTGCATATGCATCTAATGAGGGAACATCACAATTTAACATTATAAGCAAACTGAATTTATCAATATGATCCTTGGAAAAATACCAAAATTCTTCAGGGAACCTTGCTTACAGTCAGTTTTTATATTTTTCAAATAATAGGATCAATTTAGATACCAAATTCTATGGGGGATCTCTTTCATCTTCAGTTTTAAATTTGTTATATAATATGATCAGTGGAAAGTTACCAAATAGTTTTTGAATCTCATTCAATTCGAACATTGAGCATAAGAAACAATGACACCACTGGAAATATAATAAACCATTGAGAAGCTTTCTAACTTCATAACCATATCATGACATACAAAGAACATCCATTATTCATTAGAATACAAGACTAAGAGAATATGGAGAGAAATCAATAGCAGCTCACATAATTAGAAAGCATTCTCTTGACATGGGTTTCTGCCAAAGTTTACTGCCATTTGAACTCCAATGCTACTATTGATCAACCATGGGTGGGTTGAGGCACCTCTGGAGATTGAATGTGGCTCCCAAAGTTGAGCATTTCATTTGGCTCATGTTCAAGGGTTAAATTAAAACTTGTGAATATTTGTACTCTTTGAACTTAGGCCCTCAAGTTCTTTTGTCCTATGTGTGGCCTGGACAGAGAAACTATTGATCACCTTTTTAATTCCTGTCCTAAAGCTCAGATTATTTGGTAAAACACTGGCAATTTAAAGCAGAAGATCATATCTTTCCCTTTGGGTATTTCTTCCAGTAATTGGCTGACTGCTTGCCAAGATAACACTTCAGTTTTTATCAAATCTATAATTGTTTCAGGTGTCTGGCACTTATGGAAATCAAGGTGCAATTTAGTCTTTAGAAATGAAACTCCAAATCCTTATCTGGTTGCTTGCAGGACAATTGCGCATGTTAAAGAGTTCTCCTCTGCTCAACATCCCCAACAAGGTAAATGCCTAATCCTTAATAACTTCTCCTCAGCTGATTGCCCTTTCCTCTTTTCTGCAGATTTGGGAGAAAAATTGTACTAATGGTGCAGCTGGATTCATTGTATCAAATTACAACTCTTCAATTTTTGCTGGCAGGTTGCTGTTCAATTGACAATGCAACACTTGCTGATATTGAAGCCAAAGCCTTGCTCTTAGCCTTGCATGCTGTCCATTCTTATCATTCAAGACTACATCACATCTTTATAACAAACAGAGATCTCCATGATGCAATCAAATTGGGTGCCTCAAGATCTACTTGGCAGACTGATTTGTGGATCAAAAGCATTATTGACATCCTTTCAGTACTTGGAAATCCAGAGATTTATGTCATCCCTCACAGTTGGAATGCAGCAACGCATAGATTGGCCATTCATGGCCTTAGCCAACACAGCCTTTCCCTATTTCATCAAAGTCGGGAACTCCCCCGTTGGCAGATGAAGATTTTCTTAAGCAATGGATTTACTTTGTAATTTTCTTCTTCCTTTCTGTTCTTTTTTAGTTTGTTTTGTTTAATTTCAGCTCAGACTGTCTATCTCTCTCTCAGTTTGACCTTTGTTTTCCTTTCTTCTTTTTTAATAAAGGGAGAGATGAAATAAGGTTGAATTAGCATTCTTGGAGGGGGCTTCAAGGTCTCACATCTTGTTGTTAATGAACAAGTCAGAAGTACGGTCATATGAATTACTTAGAAATGCGACTTTTTAGCACTCCATATTTGACATGTAAGTAATTTGAGGGTAAGAATATTTTGCTTTCTTCATGAGATAGTTATGCAATTTTAGTTTAATGATCTTATGCAATCTGCTAACTGAAAATTGTTTTGCCTTTTACCTTTCTTACTTGCTGTTGATATGAACCTCTCTGCTCTGTAGATGATATTTATGAATGGCTTAACATCTATCAATGGTTAATCTATCTCATTCATCAGTACGTTGTCTGAATTGCATCTGATGGGCATATGATTATATATTAAATGAAATATACCTTGCACCTCTTCTGGGAAGCCCTTAAATGTTGATTTTAGGAGTGGGTTTCTATGGTATTATTTTTTACTTTTTAACATTTAAAACTTTCATATTCTTAAGGGTAGTATTTTTTTCCATAAACAAGCAATTTACTACATGTAGCAATTTAGACTTCATTTCAGTATTATCTCTAATCAATGAGTTATTTGTAGTCCATGGACTTTTCTCACTATTAGGAGGAATATCTAGAGCACCCATAGGTCTTGCTATGGTCATTGACGATTTCTTATTTCTTTTCATTGGTAGAAACTCTAATTTCATGTGTTAATATTGCAGTTATAAAAAATTTGATTTAAACCCTTTTTAGGTACTTGATAATTAATAGTTGACTTACAAATATGTGACTTATTAATATTCCTCATGTATTTCCCTTGAATATGTTTTTATGTTTGAGAATTCGTGTTATATGTGTATGCAGGGATGTATGGGTGCATACCATATACATATTTGGTTTGTCAATTAAATAGTGGACGTTGACTATGACTCTTGACTCTTAAATGTTTTTGCAAACTTTCTTTTGGTGGGTCATTAAAACAAACTCTTGACTATGACTCTTGAGAATGATGTGAACTAGGAAATGCCCCTTCGTTGCTTTTTTATAAAAATCAAGATGATCCCAATGCTTACTAATCATTACTATATTAGTATAGTAAAACAGAACATTAAATCTCTTAATAAATACCCCATGGTCATGAACCTGCTTCCTAGAAAATGAATTACCAAAACTGAAACAAAACACAAACCAAGGAATAAGCTAACTAGAGTGTATACTACATGCATTTGCACTTGGAAAAGAAAAAAAAGTACCTATTATGATGTTAAGGCCAATTTAGCCCATGCCAGATGAGAATCCTAGTAAAGAGCAGCTGGTGAGGTCTTAATTCCATCCTCCAACATTTCAGTAATTATTTCCGTGGAAGGCCTCTCTCAGATGCTTCAAGTTCAATGCAAAGACTAATTGTACTGCATACTTGTACACTGCAGAGAGATCATCAGGCTTGACATTTTTCAATTGAGGGTCTACTATTTGGCTCATATTCTCGGGTTTTTTCAGATGCTCCATAGCCTGCAACAACATCGATAATCTTCCGATGATAATGCCAAGAAATTGTCTTCTTAATAATGCCACATAAAAACTGAAGATCAATAAGTAAATGAAGCACTATTTCTGTCAGTAATCAACATTTTCTGCAATCAATTTTAGATGTCCATCATATATTAAAGATTTATCACCCAACCCAATGGCCATCCTCTATCTCTGCAATATAAAGGGCCTTCCACTGATTAGCTCTAGTAAAAGATTTCTGAAAGCAAATGTGTTGCCCTGAACAACCATATGTCGTCTTTCTATGGAATCCATAAACCCATTATACAGTCCACCATTGGTGACAGAACCATTTATGTCTGGTTTCGAAACAATGGCTTTCCACCCCTCAAAATCAAACAACTACATCGATACAATAGATTTCACTCATTAACATAAGTAGAACAATAAGAAGAAACTTTTGGACAAAAGTCTTCAGTAAGTATCATCAAGTAATATAATTTTCACGCCTTTGGAAAAAAGATATCAGTAAAATACACAGAACTAGAGTTCAATTAGGATATTGCTAATGGATGCTGGAGTTTAGTGTGCAAATATTTTAGTCTATGACCGATACCAATAGCTATTTTCATTCATCTTAGCCAAGAGAATTAGCATCCTTCACCATCTATAATGAATTCCTACCTCTTTTTTCTTTTCTTTTGATGACAAAGATTAATGCTTAATATTGTTGAGATGATATAGATATCAGTCAATAAGCAAACATAACAGAACACTTACAATGAAGAGGCTCATATAGTGTTCCATTTGATGTGTATTCTAAAAGAAGCATCCTTGATAATGGTTCGCTTTCTCTGCAATGCGCCAACAACATGACAGTGTTCTCATTATTTAACCTTGCAAAATCTGCAACCTAAGTTAAATATAAAGAGTTTCCTCACACAATGATCAACTCCACAATGATCAACTCTACATTTCTTTTCTTTCAGAAACATCTTGATAAAATAATTACCTCATTCTGAAACTGAAGCTCGAAGTAGGTTGTCCATTGATTTTCTGAAATAATAAGTGAGAAAACAGAAATTTCGTGCCCATTCATCATTGTGCCTTTGTAGACTTTACTGTCTGTAAAAGACCCCAATTATGTTAATGAAATCTTCACAAGCAACTTCAAGTTCTGGCCTGCTGAACCTCAACACTTATCAAGAACTCACTGTAATGATCTGTTCTAAGATCACTTGAAGAACAAACACAAATCAACTCTCACAGAGTATTTTCAGAGAAATTTGCAAATGAATCTACTCTTGATCTTAGATCAAACACAGAATTTACACAAGTTTCTCAGGAATTTGTAGATCTATTCCTCTGAATTACATTCAAGCAATCGGAGGAATGGAAATCAGATCTAAGTTCTCACAGACATTCACAGAAGATTCAAGAAAGATAACAATTCTAACAATGTCAATTCAAGCAAAACAGAGATGAACATCAAGAACAATTAACAAGGAAAGATAACCAAACCCAGCAGTGAAATCACCACCGAATTCCTTCTCCTGTCTCCACTGAGATAGGGCCCTCTCTTCTTTCTCCTCCTTTCCCCCAACTGCCTCCTGTGCTCTTTATCCCCAAAGATAGTCAGTGGAACAGTGCCCGACGCTTCAATCTTCGTTTCCTTCAGTATCTATCCGCACCATAGATTGAGCATCTTCTTTTCTATCTTGGCCGACCACGTGTCCTCCAATTAGTTCCTCCTCACATCTGATATTAATAGGCTCTGCTTTAAACCTATAAGGTAGCATAACACTTGCCCGCCCATCAAAGTTGACCTTGTCCCCAAGGTCTGTAAACAAATGAGGATATTGTTTGCTCAACAAACTAAAATCCTCCCACGAGCTCTCTGAAACAGGTAATCCCACCCAGGAAACCAAAACCTGTCTAATCGGTTTGGAGTGTCTGAGAATTGTCCTGGTTTGTAGAAGGTATTCTGGCTGAATTATAGGACCCCGTTCATCCGTTAATACAGGCAGTGAAGATATGTTTCCTGGTACTCCAGCAATATAATGTTTCAAAACTGAAACATGAAACACAGGATGAATCTTGGCCCACTCAGGTAAAGCCAATTTATAAGCTACCTTGCCAATGCGCTGCACGATTTGGTAAGGACCAAAATAACGCATACTTAGTTTATGATTTTTCCTCAGAAAAACTGATTGCTGTCGGTAGGGCTGAAGCCTAACCAAAACCCAATCTCCAACATTGTAATTGACTTCTGTTCTGTGTTTGTCAGCAAAATGTTTCATCCTAGTTTGAGCTTTTAGTAAATTTGTTTCAATTGCTGCAGTACTTTATCTCTCTGTAACAACAATTCTGACACAGCTACTGGATCCTCAGAATTTATCTGATATGGCACCATGGAAGGAGGTTCTCTACCATAAACAGCCTGAAAGGGAGTCATTCCCAAGCTTGTGTGAAACGCCGTATTGTAGGAAAACTCAGCCCAGGGCAGCAAATCCACCCATGACTTTGGACTATCAGCAATGAAACAACGCAGAAAATGTTCCACCCCTTTGTTTAAATTTCCTGTTTGTCCATCAGTTTCCGGATGGTAAGCAGAAGACATTGATAAGGAAGTCCCCATTTGATGGAATAATGTTTGCCAAAATTTACTTGTAAAAGCTTTGTCACGATCACTAACAATGGATCTGGGAATTCCATGTAGTCTGACAATGTTTGTAATGAAAGCATGAGCCACTGATTGACTAGTGAAGTCGCCCTTCATGGGAATAAAATGGCCATATTTAGATAGCCGATCAACCACTACAAAAATTACAGAATACCCTTTGTTCACTGGTAATCCACAAATAAAGTCCATCGAAATGTCTTCCCAAATTTGATTAGGAATGGGAAGTGGTTGTAATAACCCAGCAGGATGAGTGTTTGTATGCTTAGCTCTTTGACAGATGTCACAAGTCTTAATGAATTTCTTCACAGAATTTCTCATACCTGGCCAATAAAATTGCAGAGCAATTCTGGCAAATGTTCGTAATTGGCCTGCATGCCCCCCCAATAACGAAGAATGAAATTCTTGTAACAAAAATTGCTGTAATTGAAGAATTGGAGGGACTACAATTTTATTCTTCCACCACAAAATGTTTTGCTTCCAAGTATATTCACTGTATTGTAGATTCCCTTGTTGAATTTCTTGAATAATGTGCTGACACTGATTGTCCTGATCTTGTGCTGATTTAATCCTTTGTAATATAGAATTGTGGAAAGTAGAGAAGGCCAAATAATAGCATCTTGATAACCCATCAGCTATCACATTTTCACAACCAGGCTTGTATTCAATGGTGAAATCAAAGCCAAGTAATTTAGGCAGCCATTTCTGCTGTTCAGGGGTTTGTATAACCTGGGAATTTAAGTGCTTCAATGCTTGATGATCAGTTTTGATAATGAACTTGTGACCAATCAAATAATGTCGAAATTTTGTAACTGCTTCAGTCACAGCATACAATTCCCGAATGTAAGCAGATTGGGACTGCATCCTAGGGGACATCTTCTTGGAAAAATATGCAATTGGATGTTTGCTTTGACTCAACACTGCCCCAATCCACAAGCCTGATGCATCTGTTTCCAAGGTAAAAGGCTGAGAAAAATCTGGAAGTTGTAACACAGGAGCAGTAGTAACAGCCAACTTTAATTTAGCAAAGGCATCAGTAGCAGCAACAGTCCAGTGGAAATTATCCTTCTTCAATAATTCTGTCAAAGGTTTAGCCAAAGATGCATAATTCCGGATAAACCTTCTATAATAACCACTAAGACCAAGGAAACCTCGTAACTGCTTTAAATTTCCTGGAATAGGCCATTGAAGAATAGCCTGAACCTTAGAATTATCCATAGCAACCCCTTGAGCAGATACAATGTGACCCAAATAGTCGACCTGTTGTAATCCAAAACTGCATTTTGAAAATTTTGCAAAAAGCTGATGTAGTTTCAGTGTGTCCAGAACCACTTCCAGATGTCTCAAATGATCTTCCCAGGAAACACTGTAGATGAGAATGTCATCGAAAAACACAAGGACAAATTTTCGGAGTGCAAACCGAAAAATTTGATTCATCAATGCCTGAAACGTGGCTGGAGCGTTAGATAGCCCAAAAGGCATCACTAACCATTGATAGTGTCCACTGTGTGTTCGAAATGCAGTCTTGAACCTGTCTTCAGGTTTCAATAATATCTGATGATACCCAGATCGGAGGTCCATTTTAGAAAAAAATCTAGCTCCAAACAACTCATCCAATAGCTCATCTACCGTTGGAATGGGAAAAGAATCTTTAACTGTAATTGCATTCAAAGCTCGATAGTCTGTGCAAAATCGCCAAGACCCATCTTTCTTTTTCACTAATAGAACAGGTGAAGAGAAAGGGCTTGTACTGGGCTCAATGATGCCATCCTGTAACATATCGGTTACCATTTTTTCAATTTCACTTTTCTGGCTGTGAGGATACCTGTAGGGTTTAATTTTAACTGGAGCAGCCTCAGATATTAGAGGAATCGCATGATCACACATTCTGGAAGGGGGTAAGCCAGATGGTAAGGCAAACACATCATGATACTTTAGTAATAAGTGCTGCAAATCCACAGACATATCTTCTGGAAACTGTAACTGATCACAGTAATTGGCTAAGTGTGTTTGAGAAAATGGTGTACCTTGCTTCTTCTGTTGAGTTAAATTTGAAACTGATAAAGCATAACAAGTATCAATAGCTTTGGTAGAGTAAAGTCTGTGTAATTGATGAACTGTTGTCAGATGTGGCTTGCAATTACTGTCACCATTCAAGGTGATTAATTTGTTATTCAAAACAAATTGAATACACAAGTTCTTGTAATCAGCTATATGGGCTCCCAGAGTTGCCAACCAAGAAGTACCCAAGATCAAATCAGCTCCCATCACTGGTAACAAATACACATCCACTTGTAGCATAGTATTCTGAATATGAACTTGTAAGTCGTTGATCAAACCTTCCACTTGCAGTGCATTTCCATTTCCCACTAAAACTTTGAAAGATGGAATTGGTAGAACAGGTAACTTTAAAAATTTAGCAATCCTTGGTTGTAAAAAATTATCATCACTACCCCCCATCAAGCAGTACCTGCACAGCATGGCCATTAATATAACCAGTAAACCTCAAGGTGCCCGAAATTAAAGAACTATCCATGGCATGAAGGGACAGTGACTGAAAATCCTGCTGCAAACTTTGTGTTGATTCTTGTATGGTTTCAACAGTAACATCAGTATTGTCATCCAACTCTTCATCCCAGTGTAATAGCAATAATCTTCTATTGGAGCATTTATGATGAGGAGAGAATTTCTCATCGCAATTGTAGCATAATCCTTTGGCCCTCCTATCCTGCAACTCGGCATAAGACATCCTTGTAAAAGCTTGAGGGTGGGTTGATGACCCTGGCAGTTGTGATGAAGGAGCAGGCAGTTGTGGTGGCTTAGCATAATGTGAAGAAGGAGCAGGCAAGGCCAATGGCACCGGTTTGCGCAATACAGTAGAAATGTCAGGAGTATAAGAATGTCTGAATTTACCCTTATGCTCCGAAAAACTATACTTATCTTCATATAATTTGGCAAGTGTGAAAGCTTTTGTAATAGAGTCAGGTTGCCAAGGAATTATGTCTCGTTGTAATTCTTTCTTCAAACCACTGACAAAACAGTCAAGTAAGGCATCAGATGATAAACCCTCTACTCTGTTAGCCAAACTTGTGAAAGTATGGTAATAGTCAGTAACTGTATTCTCTTGCAGTAATTTAAACAGAGCATAACTTGGACATTCAAAGACAGAAGGACCATAAGTCGATTCAATAGCCTTAGCCAAAGCATTCCAAGAAGACACTGCTCCAGATTTCTGCAACATTTGAAACCACGGCACCACAGGGCCATCAAAATGAATTGCTGCCACTTTCAATCTATAAGCATCGGAAATATCATAGTAATCGAAGAATTGCTCTGCCTGGAAAATCCATTGCAGAGCATTACTGCCATCAAACCTACTAAGATCCATTTTAGCAGATCTCCATGGAGAAGGATGTTGTGATTTAATCTCCATAATAGCTCCTGAATCCCCCACCAAGTGAGATTGATGTGAAGAAGAAACCCCCGAATTTTGAGACTGCAGTAACTCCATACCCTTAGCAATGGAAGCAAGAGATTGTTCAATGAGAGACAATCGTTCATCCTTGGCCCTATCTTTCTCTTCCTTCTGATCCAGGATAGCCATTACCGTTTCCATCTTAGCTGCAATCTCCTTAAAACGAGTGTGTTCTGCCATGGTGAGTAACAATAACGAAAGCACCGTTGTAATGATCTGTTCTAAGATCACTTGAAGAACAAACACAAATCAACTCTCACAGAGTATTTTCAGAGAAATTTGCAAATGAATCTACTCTTGATCTTAGATCAAACACAGAATTTACACAAGTTTCTCAGGAATTCTGTAGATCTATTCCTCTGAATTACATTCAAGCAATCGGAGGAATGGAAATTAGATCTAAGTTCTCACAGACATTCACAGAAGATTCAAGAAAGATAACAATTCTAACAATGTCAATTCAAGCAAAACAGAGATGAACATCAAGAACAATTAACAAGGAAAGATAACCAAACCCAGCAGTGAAATCACCACCGAATTCCTTCTCCTGTCTCCACTGAGATAGGCCCCTTCTCTCTTCTTTCTCCTCCTTTCCCCCAACTGCCTCCTGTGCTCTTTATCCCCAAAGATAGTCATGGAAACGTGTATTCGGACGCTTCAATCTTCGTTTCCCTTCAGTATCTATCCGCACCATAGATTGAGCATCTTCTTTTCTATCTTGGCCGACCACGTGTCCTCCAATTAGTTCCTCCTCACATCTGATATTAATAGGCTCTGCTTTAAACCTATAAGGTAGCATAACACTCACTGTCTGTTTGAAGCATCATAAATAAAAGCCATTATTCTTCATCATTGATATTGCAAAATAAGTGAATAAGGGAGGAAATAAGATCATTGTGCTAACCGACTGATGTTGATTTTTCATTCCTCGAACTCGATTGTTTTCTTATTGGGACAATGCTAGAGCGCCTTCTTTTGCATCTTTTAATAGCAGACACAGGACAAGCGATCATAGAGATAAGCATAACTGCACCTGTAGTGATTTTCAAAATCAGAAGCTACTTTGGTTGATCTGGCCTTTGGTGCTTCAATGCCACATTGGAATGAATATTCATAGGTTTCACTGGCTGCTCTGCTTTTGTTAGAGTTACACAGAGTTACATATAGATGGAAATGATCTAGTAAAATTGAAGGAAGTTCAGTGAAACAAGCTTAAATATAAATTGATTTAAGACATTGCACCTGTTAGATGTGATTGAAGATAGCTGAATTGTAAAGAAGATGCAGTAAAGAAGCAAGAAGGCTGTTGCAGTGTTTGTCTTGGTGGAATTAGATTGAAGCGGAAGGGTAGCTGTGTCATTTCATGTCTTTGAAAGTTCGTTGAAGTCGTTAGAGAATGAGAGGGAGAAATTGAATGGCTGTGATAAGTTTGATCAAGTATTGTGGTTTAAGTTCGAGGCAAAAGAAGAAGGCAAGGATTGTGCTTTGGATGGACGGCTGTGATTAAAGCATCAGGAACTTGCTTTAAGTTGAGGCAAGAAAGAGGTTAAGTGGTCACGTTGATCAGAACACAACACGTAGCAACATGACTCAGATAGCTCGTTTCATTTTAGTCACTCAAGTTTGTTCTATGTATATATTTGGAGAGAACCTTTTTCGTTGTTAGTAATCCTTTGTTTAAACTCAAACTTGTTCAATGGTGTTATACCAGAGCAATTATAGAAACTCTCATCTCTCCAGATTCTGGATTACAACCACTTCTCAGGTCTCATTCCTCATTCTTTTGGAGATTTTAAAACCATGGTCATAAGTCATTTGAACTGAATATGATCAAATGATCCATTATTCTAAAAATGCATCAATTGGTTCTGGGATTTCGCCAAGCTATAATTACTTGGCATCTTTGGTAATAAGTGCAAAGGGGCAGCAAATGGAGTACACATAGGTCCTCTTACTAGTCACAAGGATTGACTTGTCATGCCACAGGCTTTCTGGTGATTTCCCTGATGAACTAACCAAACTACATGGATTGTGTTTCTTGAATCTTTCCAATAATCTTTTCAATGGAAAGTTACCAGAAGCTATCAGTGATATGAATCAGCTTGAGTCACTCGATCTGTCAATCAATAACTTTTTCGGTATCATTCCTCCGAGTATATCTGCTCTGAATTTTCTTAGTCATCTGAACTTGTCACACAACAGGTAGTTGATGAAAATTCCTTCAGGCAGTCAACTTCAGACTTTAGATGCATCGGTTTTCTTCTATAACGATGGTCTTTGTGGATATCCTCTAAGTAATTGCACTAATGTGGCTCCTGCTCAAGGATCTTTACATGGAGGAAATCAAGATGGAAACAGAGATTGGTTTGGTAACTTGTGGCTTTACATAGGCCTTGCATCAGGATTCATTTTTGGCTTCTGGATGTTCATTTTGTTCATCTTGATCAAAGAGTCGAGAAGGATATCTTATTTTCAATCCATTGACAAAGTTTATGATTGGATTTATGTGAAGTTAGTGATACACTCCAACGGACTGAGATCCATACCTACAAGGTGGAATTGAGGCTAGGTATGAGCTTTATGATGACTGTTATCTTATTATATTGAATGCATGTGTGCTAAATCTCACTCTTATTTTACTATTGAAATGCATGTAGCTACAATAAAACATACATATTTTTTTTTTTTTTGAAGACCTCATAAATTAAAAGACTAAGTGTCTTCTAGAGCAGCAATCTTCAAGCTAAGAAGGCCGATCAAGTCTTTGATGAAAAAGAGAGAGTTGGTGATTAAGTCTTCCAAATTCTGCAAGGATATCAGCGATTTCATTGTCTTCTCGTGGGATGTAGTCCACACAGGTATGAGGGAAGCAATCCAGGTTCCGCTTCAATTTGCAGTATTCCTCATTGATGTGCCAAGAAGTGCTTACACTGAAGTTTTTGAGAAGGTCCGCAACACCTGGACAATCACAGTAAATGTTATCAAGAATCCAAACATTTGAATGACAGAAATGGAGGGCAAGATTAATCACTGCTAGTTCTGCCATGATGGGAGAATCGCAAGTAGCGTTCATAGCTCCTGCAAGTAAGATAGAATTTAAGTTAGAAATGATAATGAAACCAAGCCTAGAAGCTCTAGAGTTAGAAACCCAAGAGCGTCAATAAAGACACTAAAACATACATCTTTGAGCTATCTACTTTACTCGTGCATGTTAATAAAACAATCTTCATAAAAAAGTTTTCAGCATGTGCATTGCATGAACATTTTGAGAATTTTATGATAAGCAGGGCAACTAATTATCTGGAACCTAGCACTACACCAAAAGAGAGCTTTTGAGGCGGTTTTAACCACCTCTATAGCTATAGAGTTGGTTTTTTCACCTGCCTCTAAACCGCCTCGTATCAAGCCGGCTTATTTTGCTGATAATTGAACACCATACATTTCCACATTAAAATCATTTTCAATAGAGTTGGTTTTTTCACCCGCTTCCTTATTCTTGGTATACAAACATTTCCACATTAAAATCATTTTCAATCTTAGATTGGGACTTACTTTGCTGATAATTGAACACCATACATTAAATTTAATTTAGAAAAATGAGGATAATTTCTTAGAATTGATAAAAAAAAATACCCTGGCAGGGGATCTATGGAAGCTTTACAACCTGGCGTTTTCTTTGTTTCCCTTCTCCATTGCTGCGAGAACATGCAAGAATCAATGTTCTCTGTGAAAATAAATAAGATGAATAGTGATACAAATAACTCACTAAATTTGATATAGAGAACAAAGTGGCAGATGGATTTCGCTTTCAAAGGCAACATTAAAAAAGCAGCAGTGAAATTTGACTCTTGTTTAGTTGCTGACATGCAAAAGCTAATGTGGAATTTAGAATTAATTCTCTGAGAATCCAGGTAATGCATGCCCACAATGAGAAAATAATTTTGGGTTAACTCAATAGCTTTGTCCTGATGCGGTATGGTAATTACCTAATCCAGGATCATTGACTTCTTCAATTACCTTATAATAAGACCTAGCTATGAAAATATTATCACAAGCAAGCAAGACTTTCACATTATACAAATGAACATTTTTTTCACTTATATTTGCAATCATTTTTGTCACAACAAAGATTTAAGCAAGGGCAGGGCCATGTATTTGGTGCCTCCCATGGGACCCACCCTGAGTCTACCATTCAGAGGGGCAGACACTTGCAGGGCCCACTAGAGCTTATCCTAGACAAGCCAGATGTCTTACATAACTTGTAGACAATAATTAGCAATTAAATAGTTCCAAAGGTTTATCATGCATTGCTAATCTCCTCATAGAACTTGAAGAAAGCAATTGAAAATTTTGCATGCACTATGTCCTTCATTTTCAGTCTATGTTATTAAATAAAAGACAAAAAAATAAAGGCAAACCATTTCAAAGATGAAGAACTTTTTAATAAGGAAAAAAATTTATCAGCAATGTAAATGTAAGAGCATTCATAGAAGAAATGATACCCTTTGGTGCCAATACATAGATAGATGACTGCTAATGCTGCAGCAATATATAATACAACTTACAATGATTTCCCAATAAGCAAGTTGTGGGAAAAATTGCTATTATATTCAGCAGTAAATGGATGCATGTAAGCATAACCTCGTAGGAAGAAGACTTCATGGTTGAAGCAGGGACTAGCAATCTTGCAAATATTTATTTAATCTTTATATTTTGCTGTTATTTGGCTTTAATAATGAGAATCAACCAACAATGGCCAAAATTGCCAGCAAATTAAGGTCTCAGTTCATCATATGTCTCTAAAGACTCATCCATCACTTCTCAACATGTGTGTGAGCGCATTGAGCATGCACTTCATTAGCATAAGTTAATCTAACAGACATCACCAACATGATAAAGAAATACTCATGCAAGCTTACAGAAACATCAACAGTCGATAGGATGTTGAGCAGTTTATTTGTAACCCACTTATCCTGCAATAAAAGATTAAACAGATGGCCAAAAAAAAAAATTACTGTCACAAAAAAAGAAAAACAAAAAGATGTAATGATTGAACTTTGTAAAAATAAATTGATAAAAACCAAACCCTTTCTTCTGATTTTGTGTCTCTAAAATATTTCATGCCAAGCTGCAGAGATTGAGCATGAGAGATTCTGTGAAGGCAATCAAGATTTATTGAACATAGAAGATGTTCGTGCTTGTACACTACCTAGCACTGTGAAAGTCAATGGCTACTGCTCAATGACTTTTCACACTTGTAAGATTTCAAACCAAACAGGACTGAGAAAGTTGTTTCTATTTGGTTCATCATCTGCAACTGAAGATTCTCAAACATTTCAGATAAGTAAGGAGGTCATCAACATGTATACCAGGGATATTTCTCTACTTGAAATTTCCAAATCAGGAATTCATAGTTCAAACAAGAAATATTATGAATTCTCAATACATAGTGTCCCTTTGAAATCTCATAAGCAGTTATCAAAGTCATCAGAGTCATCAAAGTGCTTCTCACAGGATAACAACCAATGCAGAAATAACCTCTCCAAATATCAAACAAGAAGTACTATGTGTTCCCAACACAAGGGGTCCCCTGATATCTCACAAGCACAATCAAATTAGTTCTTTGCACTCATCACTTCCTAAAAAAGAGCCATTCACAATAATCCTAGCAAAGATCTCATAGCAACCATAAATTTCTATCCAATAATAGCTACTACATTCTTTAGTAGTAATTAACATTTCGTCAAGGACACTAAGCAAGAACTTGCTTGACAACAACAAACCTCAATGGAGATTTAATTAGCCCCAAAAAAATTTCCATTTTAATTTTCATCATCAATGCAAATTTAGTTCATATAATTATGTAGATTCCCTTCAACAGAAGTAAACACATTCCAAGCCCTCGTGTAACTATTCATAAAAAATTAAAAATAAAAACACCTTTAACAATGCTATAACTGAACACTTTTGTTTACGACAGTTATGTCAATTTGATGTATTCTTCATTACACTCAAATCTAACCCACCTGAGTTTACGAATTTTATGTTCTCCCCCTTGGTATTGTTTAAGGTGGCTACAAAGAAGTCATCAAGGTGTTTAGGGTTCCTGCCAACTAGGCATTAGTTCTAGACAAACTAATTGATGCCCAAGTAAACTTTTCAGCATACGGAAAATGATAAATGCCTTGTATAACAATGCAATTTAGTAATGAAGTTAACTGGTACATGTAAGTTGATGAATTGCTGAACATATCACCAAGCAATTTACTTTGATGCCCAAAGGATCTTTCTAGATTGGCTCCTCACTAAGAGAATAATTGAGCTGGATAGTGAAATTAGCAAGCCCAAGCTAAAACCGATAAACCAAGCTAACTCAATTCATTAAGGTTTAGGCAATTTTCTTAAGAGAAATAACAAGAAGATCAAAATCAAGTAGTTTAGCAAAATCCAAATCCACACACAGATAAATAGAATCACAAATCCACACAATTTGTATCTCATTACCATCAATAAGGAAAAAAGAAACAACAAGGATATCACAATATTAAAAGCAAGAATGAATTGGAGACCTGAGCACTGTTGATGATGAAAAGATGAAACTTAGGGTAATTGCATACTTCCTTCTTGAGCTTGTTAGCATAAAAACTAATAGAAATCAAAATCTAATAGACCTCTGCATCTTTAGCAAATAAAAATAAAAATAAAAACAGTCAGAAAATGATAAAACCTAAGAACAATGACCATGGCAATTATTTCGTAAACATGGTCCTCATGATCTCACCTTTTAAAGCATGTAGTGATAGAACAGACGTGTCTCAATCTTTCTAATTAAATTAAATAAATTTCTAAATACATTGGTGAATTGAGTCATAAGCCATACTCTTGGGAGCATCTAGAAACAGGTTGAACTCCATCAAGGGCTTGTAACTCATCCTGAGTAGAACAAAATTAAACAGCAAGTGTTCATCAATGGAAGACCTACCAACTAGATTATAATAATCAAACTAGTCAGATTATGACACAAGGTTAAAAGATTTGCATGCTCAATGGTTTACAATGATCATACTGTCAATTGCATGTTCTAGTGAGCAAATATGAAATAACACACTATAAAATCAGATTAGCATTAAAACATTTGTGAATATGATCATACTGTCAGTGAATAAATAAACCACTAGCTCAAGTAAATATCTATAAACCCCCACTAAAACACTAATATTGACACAAATATGCCTTTGTGATGTAAGGAAAAATGGAAATTTTGTTTCTTTTTTTTTTAATAATATTAATATCAGTGTTGTTGAAGGGTTGATGACATAAATATAATTTTTTAGGAAGATATATACGAATATTATTATTATTTTTATTAAAACATAATATTTTTATAAAATTATGAGAGTATATGATCAAAGATGAGGAGAAGAACAGTGAACCTCGAGGGTGTTGCTCGCCGGTAGTGGTGGCCGAAAAGAAAGCATCCCAAATCTCAGAGAAGTCAAAGATGATGGCACGGTGGTGATGGCTAGAGTTGAGAGAGAGAAAGCAATGCAAGAGCTCTTCAAGATCGCAGGGCTCGTACAACTCCTTCTCCACAATCATCTCCGCCATGGATCGCCGGAAATCGGAGCACGGGTCATCGGATCTCTTCACCATTGCGAAGCTTTCCTTGAACGTCAATTTCTCCACCTCCTTCCTGAGATTAATGGCGCCCTATGTGCCGGTGAAGAAGGAGGAATTAGGGTTTTGGTCTCATCATCGTCATCGTCTCGATAGTTAAGGGTGAGAGAAGAGGTTTGGTCGAAGAGATCGGTGTAAATCTCATCATCGCTGGAGAACCAGCCGCTATCACAGGAGGAGGACCTGGGTCAGGGATTAGGTTTAGGGTTTCGGTGAGGAGGGGGAGAGGGAGTTGTGATGCTTAGGGTTCTGATATCTCCTCTCCTTGGGGTTTCCACTCGAGCAAATAAAGAATGGCTATGATTAGGGAGATGTCTCCTCAGGGTCGCCACTCAAGCAAACGAAGAAGGCCAGAGAACATCCTGAATGAAATCCAACTTTTTCATGAGTTTGTTTTAAGCCGGCTCTAAACTGGGATGATTTTTTTTTTAATTCACTTATGGAGCCAGTTTTTAAAAACCTCCTTTACAAATGTGCCTCTAAAAATAAAATCAGTTTAGTGTAGTACTCATCATCTATAATAGTTATCAAAAACCTCATTAGATAAGGCTTAACCATGCACCTAGTGGTATTCATCCTAGACTGAATAAGAAGTAGCAAATACAGATCACCATGTAACAGAAGAGTAGTTTTTATTTGCAATGAAATCAAAATTTGTGGAGAGTATCAATTGTCATAAGGTTGAGACTAATTGCTATGGACTTGACCCGCAAGGGATAGGGTAGATAATTAATTAGTTGACTCAACACCAAGTTGTAAGAGTTAGTACATATAAAATTTCCAAGAATTTTTTTACATATAAAATTTCCAAAAAGATCTTAAAAAGTAAAAAAATCAACTATAAATCTAATAAAAATGAAAAAAAAAAACAATATGATTAGAGACAACAATAAACAAAAAACCAGAGAATATAACAAAAGACGGGTATCATGAGGTTTCTGGGAGGAATTTGATGATGTTCCTGCCAGAATTACCTTGTCAGTAGTAATTGACAACGCCATCTACTAAAGTGTACATGCCACATCATCAACAATGTCCATGTTGCCACATATTATGGACACGAGGACATCATTAAATTGCATAATAGGTGGCCACATTGACATCATTGATGACGTGATATGTACACGTCAGTAGATGACGCCATGAATTACTACTGACAAGGTAATTCTTGTAGCATCGCCATCAAATTCCTCTCAAAACCTCTTTGTACCGGCTCTGTAAAACCAAATTGAAATTGGGTAACCGGAATAATACAAATTGAAGTTTGATACTTAAAGTGAAAATTGACCATAGTATAGTACCCACTCAAGATATTTACTCAGCTTCTTCCATTCTCAATAGATATAGTAATTTTTTGTTTTGTTGTATTCTCTGGTTTTTTGTTTATTGTTGTCTCCAATTGTATTGTTTTTTTTTTAATAAATTTATTTTTGATTTTCTTTTTAAATACTTTTTGGAAATTTTATATGTAAAAGAATTCTTGGAAATTTTATATGTACTAACTCTTACAACTTGGTGTTGAGTCAACTAATTAATTATCTACCATCACTCAAAATCACACAGCTTAACACTTCACAGTCTCATGAGTGTGAATGTTCCAAGGCCATGAGGGAGCATCACCAACTTCTCACAAACACTGCAGCAGGGTGTATAACCAAATCACAGAGGACGTGAGTGCCCCAAGTTTGGGAGTCTCTGCTTCCCCTCTTGCCATGGCAAGCGGGGGCCAACCTCATCCTCCCCTCAAAAAATCTTGGTCCCAAATCGCAGCTTCCTTGAATCAATCCGCTGATAACTCTCCTCTTCACAATGAGCAACTCCTCAACAAGTTGAAAGCTTCCACTTCCAATTTCGTCAAGCTGGACAAAGATGCCATTAATCGCGGTCGGATGAGGTTCCAGTATGCCTTATACGATGAAACTGCTTTGGTAAATCTCCTCCTTTTGATCAGGTTAGGACGGCGCTTCCGAATCAGTGGAATCAATTTGGAGAGATCTTCATCTCCGATCTTCCAAACGGCTTCCTCCTCGTTCGATGCCCTTCTGAGAAAGTAATGCAACAGCTCCTGCTTGACGGACCTTGGTCCGTTAACTGGGATCATTGTTCACTGTCCCCTTGGAAGCCTTTCTTTGAACCAAGCTCATAGAAAACTAAACTCGCTGCAATTTGGGTTCAATTTCATAACCTCCCGGTCGAATGCTGGGAAGGAGATATTCTTGAGTCCATTGCCTGCAATTTTGGTAACCTTGTCAAGATTGATGAGCTTACATCTTCATTGGCCATATCCAAGTTTGCTCGTGTTTGTATAGAGATTGACTTGTCGAAACCTCTCATCGTGGGTTCCGGATCGGTGGCTGATCACCCGAGAGTGTTTGTAGTAGTGATGTCACGAGAGGCTACCAACATTTTTGTTATAATTGTGGGCTTATTGGACACGGCAGTAAGTCCCTGTCATGGGCGGCTTCTTACTGGAACCCGGAGGGACCTCTTTGCCCACTCGCTTCTGCTCGAGTGCCGTAGAGAGGACCGTCCCCGGATCCGATTGATGTCGATCAGATTATGGGACGAGTCGGACCCGATATTCGTCCCTGTACCTGAAGATGAGATTGAAACAGATTTCGGACCATGGCTTCTGGTTTCTCGCCGGCGTGGCCGTGCTCGAGGTCGCGGAGGAAGTGCCTCCCGTGCTCCTCACGTGACCTCTCGCCTCTGCAGGCAGGCGTGAAGGCTAGCTCGTCGAGTTCGAGGCACTTTCGCCGCACGACCCACGTGGAGGCTCGCGATTTGCTGGTCGCGGGCGGTCATCCACTTTTCACTCCTCTCGCGACTTCCCACATCCTGATCCCGTTAAGAATCTCAACGTTCAAAACCTAGATGCTGATCCAACCGTTAATCTCAGCCTTGCGAACATCGAGCCAGCAAAAGATAAAGCTTTAACTATTACGCCCTCATCTTCGCTTGTTTCCCAAGCAACCGACTCGTCTGTCCCCCCATGTCAAATCGTTGCTTCCACTTCCCTGCGTAACACTCCACCGCCCATCTTAACCAATCAAATCGTTCCCTTTTGCTCTCCCCGAGAAACCAACCTGCCTACCACTCATTCAAGGCCTATCTCTAAGCCCGATTCCCCTCCCCCTGTCCTGAAATCGTCCGTTCCTTTAGTCTCTCCTAATATTAATCCCTCTGATATTTCTCATGGTTCCGCTGCCTCCCTTGTCTCTTCCGCTCTTGATTCTAGTGAAATGGAAGAAGATAGCGCTTGGATGAGGGCTCCAGCGACGCGAAGATGATGAAATGCCAGATGATGAGATTGAGCCCCGATGACTCCATGACTCTAGTTCAATATCAAGCGGGAGTCGGAAGAGAAACCCTCATCGGGGAAAGGTGTTCATGCCGAGTGAAGTTTCTCGAAGAAAAGGCGAATTGAAACCGGAAGCTCCGGAGTTTGATTTTTTGTTTATCCTTTCACTCTTCTTCTTTAGGGAGGTTTCTTTGGTCCTATTATTTTTTATATTTATTATGAATACAACTAAAATCTTGTGTTGGAATTGCAGGGGTATTTCAGATCGGAATACTTCTTCTCGTCTTGCCAGAATTATTAAAAATTTAAAGCTTGTCATGGTTTGTCTTGTTGAGACTCGCGCTAACTCGGATCTGTTGACCGTCTCTGTAAAAAGATCCCCAAGCACTGGGAGTGGGCTTCTGTTCTCGCTGACGGTTTCTCGGGGGGTATCTTTATCCTTTGGAACCCAGCCATCGGTCGAGCTACTCCCATTTCTGTTTCTCGCCGTGCTCTTCATATCGTCATTTCTTCCAGTTTCTCCAAAAATTTCATCATTTCCGTGGTGTATAACTCTTCTCGCTGTATTTCTCAAAAATGGCTTTGGTATGAGCTTTCAAAACTTTCTAATCTTAAGCTTCCTTGGCTCATTCTGGGAGATTTTAATTCCATTCTCTCTAGAACCGAGCATCGGGGTGGCTCTTTTTCTTACTATAGCCGCAAATCTAGATTTTTTAACAATTTCATCGACAGTAACAATCTTTTGGATCTTAAATTTGTCGGATCCCCGTTCACCTGGTGTAACAACCAGGCTGGTTCAGCTCGTAGATGGGCCAGGCTTGACCGTTGTCTGGTTAATCTCGAGTGGAACGACATTTTCAAAAATTACACTCTTTCTCATCTTAATCGTTCCTTTTCTGATCATTCTCCGCTTTTTCTTAATGCTAGTTTCTCTCCCGGTTTCAAAAAGAGCTCTTTCAAATTTGAAAATTTTTGGTTGGATTATATTGGTTTGTCATTCGGTGCATCCGTGATGCTTGGGATTTCCACCCTCGGGGTAATCCCTATGCATGTGTTCTCTCATTTTCTTTCTCATACTAGATTTCGAGCTAGCGTTGGAGTATCTCTGGAGTTAGTAATTTGGACATCGCCATTTCCAAAACTGAAAGTGTTATTAACTCTCTTGAGATCTCTGATCTAGCCCCCAACTCTCATCTCGTTCTTAAAGGCCTTTATGCTAAACTCTCCGCCTCTTCGAGCCAAAGATAACATTAAATGGGCTCAACGTGTTTCGTTTAAATTGGGTCTCCGATGGAGACAAAAACACCAGCTTTCTTTTCATGCTATTCATCGAATCCGCTCTCATACCAATCATATTTCTCAAATCGAAGATGCTAATGGCAATATTTTCAGGGATCCTATTGGTGTTGAGCAAGCTTTTACAAATTTTTATAAAAATCTCTGGAGCAGTCCTACGGATAATCTTTCTAACAATTTCAATGAGCTTCCACCGATATTCCTGAATCTCCAACACCGATAGTGCATTCCTAATCCGAAGCGTTACTTTTGAGAAGTCCATCAATCCTTGCTTGATCTTCCTTCAGGTAAGTCCCCTGGACCAGACGGTTTTAATGTGGAGTTTTTCAAAGCTTATTGGTCTATTGTGGGTACTCATCTCTTTGAAGCTATTCAATTCTTTTTCAAAACTTCTTTCATCCCTACCTCTTGGGGCAAAACTTTCGTCGCTCTCATTCCCTAAGAAAGACAATCCTAAACGGTTTCGATTTTTTCCCCTATTTCTTTATGTAATGTGTGTTTCAAAGTTCTTTCAAAGCTGCTTGTCAATAGATTAAAAAAGATTTTACCCAGCATCATTGGTTGCGAGCAAGTTGGTTTTGTGTCTTCTCGTTGCTCCTCTGATAACATTATTGCTGTGCAAGAGGTTGCCCATTCGATTGAATCTGATACTCATAGCCCCCCTAGGATGATTATTAAAATCGATATCGAGAAGGCTTATGATACCCTTAATTGGAGTGCAATTCTTACCATTCTTTTGAAAATGAATTTTCCTCCCCTTTGGATTTCTTGGATTGATTCTTGTCTTAAAGCATGCTCTTTCTCTCTTCTAGTTAATGGCAATCCAACCCGATGGTTCTCGTTTCTTCTAGAGGAGTGCGTCAAGGTGATCCCCATATCTTCATACTCGCTTTATCATTGTGTCCCAAACTCTTACTTCCATGCTCAATTTCAGCCTTTCATCGTAATCTCATCCCTCGGTTTCAACAATTCTTTGACTCATAATTTTAACCATTTGATGTATGCGGATGACTTAATTCTTGTTACTCATGCTACTAGGAAAGTCGCCGAAACATCTCCACTTGTTTAAAACTTTACAGCTATTACTCTGGTCAGCATCCCAACTACACAAAATCCAAAATTTATTTCCCTTCTTGGATGAACAAGCATATAATCAGTCGAATTTGTAGCATTTTACATCTCAACCAGGATTTTTTCCCTTTCAAGTATCTCGGGGTTTTCATTTCCCCTAAACGACTTTCTCCTCTTGCTTTTCAACCCTTAATTGATAAAGTCTCATGTCTAGCTTCTAAGTGGTCCAAATTTCATTTATCCCCAGCTGCCAAAGAGATCCTGATTAATTCTGTTATGTTAGCAGTTCCAGTCTACACTCTTATTGCTTATCCCATCCTTGATTCAATCTTGACTGAATTATCCAAAGTTGTGAGAAAATTCTTTTGGTCTAGGAATGGTAATGGAAAGGGCATCCATAATGTGAGTTGGAGTTTTCTTATTGAAGGTAAGTCTGAGGGGGGCTTAGGTATCAAAAACATTTGTCTTGCCAAGCACTCTCTTATGTCTAAAAACATTTTCAAATATTTAAACAAGCATGACTGCCTCTGGGTTGACATTCTTCTTCATAAATATGGGAAAATTAATTTTTGGCATGACTCTATTCCGGCCAAATGCTCTTGGTTTTTTCGGGGATTATGTAAATCTGCAGCTGTTATTAAAAATCATTGCAAAATTAACAATTTAATCCTCGGAACACCTTTTTTCTCTGGGATCCTTGGCTGTTTGAGATTCCAATCGCTTTGAAGCCCACTTATGTTAATATGAATATTGATTTGAATGAGATTTCTCTTTCTGGCATCATTTCCTTTGATCATTGGTCTTTGCATGATCTTAATCATATCTTCGGCAGTAATGCTGAGAATTTGGATGTGTCTACTATTACTATTGATCAAAATTCAGAGAATCATTGGATTTGGGTTTCTAATGCATCTAATACCAAATTATCTTCAGCTGTTTATCATACTTTGATTAAGCAACCTGATTGTTCTTCTGCTTGGGCTGGTTGGAACATTGTTTTGTAGCATTCCTGTTGCTCCCAAAATTAAACACTTTATTTGGCTTTGTCTAAGAGGCGGGTTATCTACTTCGCTTTCCTTCAGCAGCATTCATCTTGGCCCCGATAACCCTTGTGTGTTTTGTGGTCTCCATCGTGAGACAATTGATCATTTGTTTTATCATTGTGATAGAATTCGGTTAGTCTCGGGATCATGTTAACAGGGCTGCTTAATTCTTCTTTACTTTCTCTGATAGTTTTTCCTCTGGTAATTGGGTTCTCGAGCACAGGCATTCCAGATACAACTTAGCAATCATTGCTGCCTGTGCTTGGTTTATCTGGGTTTGCCGGTGTGATTACATATTTAGGGACTCTCGTCCCATTTTCCCTAACATTTTTGCCAGGGCTGTTGCTCATGTTGAGGAATTTTTCTTGGTGTAATTCTAAGATGTTGGGAAGAAATCTTTTCGCTAGCCAATTTCTCCTCAGCGGATGACTACTTCCTGTTCTCTCACGCGACATCTGATCAATCTATCGGGGTAAGTTCAACTGGTTTCTTTTTCTCAAATGCTAACTATATGATCTCTATTGCAAGTAGCTCCTCCAGACCTTTATCAGACACTCATTTGGAGCGCTAATTCTTGCTGTTGAAGTAGCTCTTCAAGCCGCATTGGATCTCCACATTCCGGTGAAGCATATTCTTTGTGACCACGCTACTTTATCACTCATCTCCTGAATTGCTCAGGACCACATTGCTTCCTGGCGTTTCGAAGATCAAGTTAACAATTTGAAGTTCTCCTTGATGCATGCGGTCATCCCCGAATACATATCATCCCTTCTTTTGAAGGATATCCAGCTTGCCAGCCCTACGCAACCTATGGTTTACTTCATCAACAGCTTAATCTTTTCCTGTTTGGCAAAGACCTTCCGTTTTGGATCATGAAATCCTTTCGTATTTTTGGTTTTAGCTTTTAATTCTCTCTTTTGTTTTCAGTTTATAGCTTTGTATTTCAGCCCCTGATTTTTATTTATACCTCAGCTTCTCTAGTTGGAGAAGTTCTTTACTAATTAATTATCTACCCTAACCAAAAAAACATCGGTGACATGAATCAGCTTGAGTCACTCGATTTTTCAATCAATAACTTCTCTAGTATCATTCCTCCAAGCATATCTGCTCTGAATTTTCTCAGTCATCTGAACTTATCACACAACAAGTTGTCAGGGAAAATTCCATCAGGCAATCAACTTCAGACATTAGATGCATCAGCTTTCTATTACAACGATGGTCTTTGTGGATTTCCTCTAAGTGATTGCACCAGTGAGACTCCTACTCAAGGCCCTTTACATGGAGGAAATCAAGACTTGAACCAAGATTGGTTTGATAACTTGTGGTTTTACATAGGCCTCGCATCAGGATTCATTGTTGGCTTCTGGATGTTCATTGTGTTCATCATGATAAAAAAATCAAGAAGAATTTCTTATTTCCGATCTATAGACAAGGTTTATGATTGGACTTATGTGAAGTTGGTGATATACTCCAGGAAACTGAAATCAATACTTACAAGGAGGAACTAAGGCCAGGTATAAGCTTTGTGATGACTGTTATCTTACTACATACATTGAATGCATGTACTAATTCTCAGTTTTATTTTACTATTGAAATGCATGTAGCTAAACTAAAGCCCATGCACCTTATGATTTAAACTATTGATTTTCTATAAACTTTATTTTAATAATAAAAAAATGATATTGAATGCAAAATAAAGAAAAAATGTTCAATTCCAATATATTCAATTCAAAACTTGTTGCATCTTAATAGTACTTCAGAAGCAAATTTTGGGGATGGGCATGGTAACATTTTGAGCATCTAGAATCCATGAGAGCTATTAAAAATTTCAATAGATAAGCCTAAGCAATGCTTTCAATTATTTAAATTATCCAAAGAGTTACTAAAATCCTCAACAAGAAAAGCCTTGAATAAGTAGCAGCAGGAGGAAAACAGAGGGGCATGTAACAGAGGATTGTTGCCTCATACATTCTTTTGCAC